>NW_010100032.1:14823-77871 GCF_000699245.1 Pterocles gutturalis | reverse complement strand
CTCTTTCCCCACCACTGTCCTACCTAAAGCCTGCTGTGCATCCAATCCTAATTTCAATCAGTATGATATGCAGAAATCATTAAAAAGGAATAGGGCAATCTTGTTTTTACTTAGTGAACTTGTTAGATATTTTCCTTAAGGATGAATCCTGATCCATTTTTCCGTGGTAATAAGAAATCATGGAACCAGTTACGAGGTTAATCCAAACAAGCTGTGAAGGAGCTAGGGAGTAACTCTTCATCCCACCAGAGTGAATGTCAATGACAAGGGTGTTTTGGATAACACCTTTTGCCTGCTCTTTTTCTCTGGTTACACACAAACAGACACACACACACACTCTCACACTCATTGCAGCATCCTGGCCACCACTGCCAAGAGGATGAAGGAGACTATTCCCTTTTAAATACAAAAATAGGATTACGAGTGGCACTCAGATTTTTTTCTGGACCAATGGAACGGTGACAATTTTGTCATTCCTAAATCTATGTAGGAGCCTAGTCTTGTCAAAATGCCACAACAGGGGAAGGCCCAGGCGAGTACACATCCCTCTCCCAACTTGGTTTGATCTTTTTCTTTTTCTTTTTCTTTTTTTCTTTTTCTTTTTCTCTTTTTCTTTTTCTCTTTTTCTTTTTCTCTTTTTCTTTTTCTCTTTTTCTTTTTCTCTTTTTCTTTTTATCTTTTTCTCTTTTTCTTTTTCTTTTTCTTTTTCTTTTTCTTTTTCTTTTTCTTCTTTTCTCTCTTCTCTTACTGCAAAGGAGGCCCAAGAGCATAATCTGGAAGGGAGCGGTTGGTCTCCACTCTGATTAGGTGACACACTGGGGCTGACCATGGTTTCATCTGTCTTTCAGCCTGTGTGTAGGCAACCTGCATGCTGCCCGGGCTGCCCTGTCCTCTGTGGGATGTGTTAGATGGCAAGCCTGCTTGCAGTGTACCTGCTTCTGTGAGGGCTTCTTTCATCTTCTCATTCTTAATAATGAGGGATTAAAAGTCTTTGAGAAAAAAATAAAGTCAGCTAAAAGCACCTTTTATGACTGTACTTCTCAGTTGTACGAAACCTTAAATCAATCATCTGACTTGGCATGAGAGCGCAATGCCGCTAAAATTAACATCTGAGGAATGTGTTCATGTTTCCTAAGCAGTTACGAGTACTGTTGTAATTTCTTTCCTTTTAGAACTAGGTCAAAAATGTCAGTACCTATCAAAGAGGCACAGCCTGCAAAAGAAAAAAATTAAAAAGAAAGAAAGAAAAAGAACCCAAACCAACACTACAGAGTTGTGGTTTTGTATGGTGGGTTTTTTGGTAGCGAGGAAGGGGACCACCAAGATGGCCCCTGTGAGTAACTGCTAGAAGTTCCTCCAGCTCCAAGTTTGATTGCTAGCGGCGGGGGGAGCACCAAAGAGATGACCCCTGTGAGAAGCTGCTGGAAGTTTCCCCAGCTCCAGGCTGGACCCGCCTCTGGCCAAGGCGAAGCCAGTTAGCACCCCTGTGAATGACATATGGAAGAGGAGGCACTGTGCAGGGAACAGCAGTGGTGCCCCAGGCAGGGCCTGACCGGTCTGTCCGACCCAGCATGGCCCCCACCCAAGAGCTGTGGGTTTTTCGGGAGCCAGTGAAAGGACCTGTAGTGGAGAGAGGATTGGGGTGTGAGAGAGACAACTACGCAGACACGAAGGTCAGTGAAAAGAAAGGAGAGGGAGGAGGTGCCAGAGCAAAGATTTCCCTGCAGTCCATGGTGAAGACCATGGTGATGCTTATTGCCCATGGAATTTGATAGCTCATGCTGATGTAAGAGTGGAGCAGATACCACCCTGTATGTAGCCCATGGAGGGCCCCACACTGGAAGAGCTGGCTGTGCCCAAAGGAAGCCGTGACAAAATGGAAGGGACCTACACTGGAGCAGTTAGTGGAGAACTGTGGCCCGTGGGAGGGACTCACATTGGAGCAGTTTGTGAAGGACTCTCCCATGAAGGGGACCACACGCTGGAGCAGGGAAGACTGTGAGAAGTCCTCCCCTGAGGAGGAAGGAGCAGTGGAGACGACACGTGATGGACTGACCAAAACCCCCATTCCCTGCCCCCTGCACTGCCAGGGGGGAGAAGGTAGAGAAATGGGGAACAAAGCCTTGGGGCCCAGGAAGAAGGGAAGGGTGAGGGACAGGTGCCTTTTTAAGATGTATCTCTCTTTCTCATTATCTTATTCTGGTTTTAATTGTTAAAAGTTAAGTTGTTTTTGTGTTTACCCCAAGTTGAGTCCGTTTCTTGCCTGTGACCATATGTGGTGGGTGAAACCTCCCTGTCTTTTTCTTGGCCCACGAGGTTTTTACCTTTTGTTGTTCTGATTCTCCTCCCCATCCCACCGGTGGTGAGGAGAGAGCGAGAGGCTGTGTGGTGCTTAGTGTCAAATGGCCTTAAAACCATGGCCGTGTGAATACTTCCAGGGAGACTATCACTGTCAGTCTGAAGCAGGAGAGAGGTTCTGCCAGCCACCAGATACACGGTATGAGCATATGTTATGGAGTTCTTAAAAAAACAAAATCAGTAGAGAGAAAATGTATAAGCAGATTTTACTATCCAACCAGAATTTGAGTATAATTTATTATTTCATTCTTTTTTCTTTCCTGAGAGAAACCAGTTCAAGTTCTTAATTCCAGATAATGGAATAAAAACAGCTTTTAGCCTAAGGTAATTACTCATAATCTTCACAAGAACCTCCTCAGATGGACATGAGTGTACCTGGAAATCTTTAATCAGATTGAAGTGGTATTTTCCTCTTAATTAAAGCTATGAAGTTTGATGTAAAACAAATTAGCAAAACCTGGTTGTTCTATGAAATGATAATACAGTACTTTATTAGCACATCTCTGTCTAATTGAAACCCAGTATATCACACATCAAAATGGTTCTTTAGAAATATATAATGGGAAAGAATAGCTTTTTGGGGACTGTGAATTCTTACATTTAATTTAGGAGGTGGAAAGTCCTGCTGATACTGCAGAAAGTATATCTCCATCTGTTTTGAATGGATCTCAAAAATATTCGTGTTTCATACAATGCTAAAAAATCCATTTAATTATTTTTGCTCTTTGTGGTTATATTCAAGACAGATTTATCAGGAGTGAGAGGGATTTCAAGGCAGCTGTAATCCAATCTCCTACAGCCATTGTCATCAAAGGCAATGCATGTACAGGATGCCAAATGTTTTGGGAGTCTCCACTGCATGTCAGGAGTGATTGCAATGAAGATGGGTGTTTGGTACAGCCATTCAATTTCAATTTTTTTCAAATGTTCTACTACTTAAATGTTTAGAGTAACGTATCTGAACACATATGTATGAAAGCTTAGCTCATGTGCCTCTACATTTCTCTGGTCCTTTTTTTTTTTTTTTGCCATTATCATATACAGCAAAAATTAGCTTGAGGCAATAGTTTCATTTGAGAAACCTAAGCATCAAAATGAATTAGGCATAAGGTGTTTTTGTTTTAATTTTAAAATGAGTTTTTCCTTACAGGACTGTGTGAATTTAAGTCCACCTGGAACGACCAGCATATCTGAACAAAATTAATTCAGCAGATAATATTAAAATTGGGTTGTTTAATTCATATCATGCTATACTGATGTTAAGGTTAACCAAAACCAGACTTCTTGTATTTTGTCAGTGCTACCGTAAAACCTTTCCTGCCCTTCATTCTGCGTGCTTTTGTATCAGGAACTTCCTGCCATTATCCTAATACTACAAAGCATATAGCACCTTTTTGTTTTTACAGCTGTCATGTTGTTGGCGACCCAGGTCAGCAGTTTCACAGCAAAGACAGTTGTTCGGGGCTGTCATCTGGCTGCCTGTCTTTTCACTTTTTCTGCTTGTTTAGCTAAAACCTTGCCTTTTTCACATCTATAGTTGACAAGGAGCAGGAATCCAAGGGTGCAGAATTCTATTGTCTGAGAAGGTACACTGACCTCCTAATTGACAAAAATGTTCTGTTACATTTAAACCTTTTTCAGGGACTTTCTGAAATACAGATGACTGTAAGAGGGGCAGACAAAGTTATACCATACCTTTTTTATAATTTATTTTAATTTATAGAAAATCTAAATTACTTTGATTTTCTAGATGAAAACAAAAAGTTTAACTAACATGTAGGTCATCCCATTCTTCTGGGCTATTCATTTTCTTTACAAATCAACTGGATCATTTGCTGTCATCATCTCAACAGCAGATGGCTTGTATGCAGGATAGGTGCTTTATAGATGGGTTTGCTAAACTGGGCCCTGGTCTGGCTCCTATCCTTCCAACCTCCTATTTTCTTTTTGCTTTATCCTTTCTTACCTCTATTTCATAATATGTTTCAAACAGTTCACATAGCTCTATGTTCTGTCACCTCAGCTTGTGAAGGACTGCATACTCATAGCACAGGCCAGTCAGCCTTATTTTAATGCATGTAATGATACTGAATAGTCTGTCTTTGCACCTATTTAAAAACAGATAATACATTAAACTGCCTGGTTACTTTTAAGTATAATTTAATCTTGTGCAAGTTTACTGAATTGACACCATCAAAATATATCAATCCTCATAAAACAGTCAAGGCCCTGATGGAGCAGAAGCAGTTGAGTGGAGACTTACCTTAAATCTGTGAGTTGTCCTACTGAACACTGTGAGTTGTCCTACTGACATTGATGAAACCACACACAGGTACATGGAGAATATTCTTAAATGGTTTTCAAGGATAAAGTCTTAAGAGGGTTATCTTGTAAAAAATGTGTAAGCTTATGTGTAAGGTATACAGCCAGCATGCTACCCACAAGGACTGAATTTAAGATCTTAAAAAAGCAAAGCCTACCTTTATCTTCCGTAAAGATTCTTAAGATACAGACTTTCGCCTGTGACATAACTTGTCAGGAGAGAATGACTCAGTTGTAGTGTGTTACATTGGTATTGTTTGAACATGCAACTCAAATAGATTTGAGAATCTGTTGCAGTGTGTAATTTAACCCTATAAAATCCAGTTAATACTTTCTTTTTCCTAAAACTTTAAAGGTGAGGTGTTTCTTTTAAAAGCAAATTCAGTCTGGGGCAAAATCTGAATACGTGCAACTCTAGTGAGTTAGATATCCTTTCTTCATTAAGACTGTAGGAAATACACAGCCTCATTGATGCTCTGCAACTGTTTCCTAGCTGATCTGTAATTTGTATGCAGTTCCTTCTCACCTCCACTCCTCCACATAGATACTTGACATTCGAACTGTGTGACTGTCCTCCTATGGAGGATTTGGACATTAAAGCATATAAAACCCTAAAATTAAGCAATAATATTCAAGCTCCCAAAGACCAGGCAGTAGATCTCAACTAGTATGTGAAATAGAAGGTGAGCCTAGTTTAGACTTCACAGTGGGTTTCAGTGCTGTATGATAAGTCAGCATCAGAATAAAATTGGGAAAGATCTTATGGCTTTGGCATTTAAGACTTTTCCAGTAGTTACTGTTCAAAGCAGGATATTTCCTTTGTCACAGTTCAGTAGGTGGATTTTTCCTGCTGGTCTGGCAGTGATCGCCATATGCCTTTGAAAATTATAAGCATGTTCATGTACTTCTGTGCTGTTAACATTCAGGTACCAGGTGAAGGTTCAAAATTTTTAGTAACTCAGGCACTGTCTTCAGGCGTAATCAGCTGTGATTCAGGAAGTGATGAATCCTGCAAAGCTTGCGAGTGGCATCTGGCTTGCTCTTTATTTTGAGTTCCAGAAAAACAATTGTCACAACATGTTCTGAAAGTGTCAAATTGCTACTAAAGATTAAAGTGATGAGTGCTATCAGAGGATCTGAAACTAAACAACAGCTGCAAAGTACCATGGCCAAGACATTACTCTTCTTATTAAAATGCAATAAAGGTTCTGACTAGTCCTAATTAAACTTGAAGAGTTCTTTAAGGAAGTCAGATTTTGAATCTTCCTTCATTTCAGTAAATTCTTGTACGACAATTAAAGACAATATAACTTTCTAAATTGTTGACTAAGTAATTATCTGTGCATATGCAACACATATATCATTGACATTAAAATACTATTTCAATTTCAAATCCTCACATTTCCCTGAGGCTTTCAGATTATGGAATCTTCCTAAACTTCTATTGTGGAATAAATACATTCCCTGGTCGCTACTTCTTATATTGAACACTGCATTATTAGCGAACTGAACAATGTATTCCTTCTAAGACAATTGACAAGAGAAATCTGTTGCTGTGTATATGTGGATTGGTCTTCTGGTTCAATATGTCACCAAGAGGAGGCTTTCATTTTTCAGTGTAATAAATTCAAGTCAGTAAACAGAGTAAAAAAAAGTAAGGTAAAAGTTAACTTCATTGCAAATTCTTAAGGAACAGCTTCAGTAACTCAGCCAGTAGAGGGAACTCTAATACAGCACATGGCAGGTGACCTGGGATTGCAGGAGAGAGTAGCATCACAAATAGAGGGCAAGACAAAGTGTAAAATGTATTTGTCTTACATCATGTGTAAAACAAAATACCTACCTCATAAGTCCCATTTGTTATTTAGTGAGTTTATACCTGTTGTTTCCCTTCTCTCCCTTTTTCCTCTCCCTTCCCTTTTGTCCTCTCCTCTCCTCTCCTCTCCTCTTTTCACCTGAATATACTTTTAGTTGGTGTATCAGTGATTCCTTGTTTTTAAGGCTTGATGCCTTCACTCAGTCATCAATCTGTCGTCTACTGCGGTCCTTTTTCTGTTGTCCTTAGGGATAAAATGTCACCATGTAGGCTGATCACTAAATAGATTTCTGAGAGGAATTGTTTTGTGTTTCTTCTGAACTGTTAAAAGTCAGCGAGTACATGAAATAGATGTAGCATTTATCTGTTGCAACTTGAACTTAAGAACCTTCACGGGTCTGTCTTCGTCAAACAGCCTTAGTTCTGCTCCTACACTGCAGAGACATTTTGTTATTTCTACACGTTGAGGCATTCTGTGGGCTTCTATAAAAGATAAAGAAAAGTTTAAAAAAAAGCAAAACCTGCTGACATCACTGAAGATTTTTTAAAGTTTTTTCATAATATGTGTGCATAGGTCGAGTATGTAGTATGAAGATCTCGCCTGAAAATGGATTGACTAATATGGTTATAAAGAGTATTTATGCTCACGGAAAGGACAAACATCCCTGCACACACGATGTGCTGGTATTTCCAGGGGCAAAAGGACTCTGCACAGTCGACAGACCTTTCTTCAGCAAACTTGTGCTATGGCATGTTAGTCTCACATAGTGTTTTCTATTCTCTGGTCACTCAGAATGGCAAAGGAGGATAGTTTGTTTTGTTTAGAAAAGTAGTTTCAAAAATAGAGAACTGTATATATCCATGTTTATCTACCTAAATAATTTTAAAGCACCAGTCTTGACAGATATCTCTAGCTGCTGATGTACAAATGCTAAATTATAATAGTTGTAGAGGCTTGACACACTATATCTTGCATGTCTTTACTTTTGTTGTTTGTTTCAGGAAACTTTTTGCTGACTTTTTATTCACTTTGTTTTCTGATCCATGGCTCGAGACAATTAATGAGCACCAAACATTCCTATTGCATCTTTTCGATCAAATAAGCTGGTTTGTTCTACAAGAAAAGGACTTCATCTGGTATTGAATTCAGTGTCTCCTCCAAGATGCTATGCACTCCCAATTCTAATTGGTATTGACAGAGATAAGAAAGCAGTAAATAGTGAGCAAGATGACAGGGAAAAAACAGACCAGAAAAGGTGAAAGGACTTATTTTCATGAATTGTTGATAAATGGATTGTTCTTTGTGGGAGGAGTGCTGTAATGATGCAAGATTGCTTGTATGGCCCTTGCATTTTCTAGAGAATATTTCCCTTTTCTTGGCATTTCCACCAATTACATAGGAAGCTTTTACATTTTTTGTGGTAAACACTTTTATGTGTTTACAGTGCAAGGTGAGTCTGTGCAAATGGATTGCTAGTTTATGTTCTAATTTTCCTGCTACTGCTGGCATCTAAAATATTTCTCATTTAGCATGTTAGACATTTATTTGGGTTATTACTGTGTTACTCTAAGTGATGGAATGCATAACAATTTCCTGAAGTGAATGCAGGGCACATCATACAGCCTTAAAGGAAATATGTAGAGGGCCACATGTACAAGGCAAGAAGGTAATTTGATCTCTATTAAATTATTTAGAACACATTTCCATTTAAGTAGGAACTAATGATAAGCAACCAGGTGAAGCAACCAGGTGAAGCTTTGTACATTGATTTATGGATTTGTATTAAAGATTTCATATGGTTGCTTACAGCTCAGCAAGCTTGCAGGGTCTCTCCGATGTATGGAACATTTTATATTCTGCATGTTGAAATGAGAGCTGGTGTTTATGTTTCCAGTGGAAACACGTGCAACAGGACTGATGTAAAAGGACGGACACTGAAATAATAGATTTCTTTTTTTGTTATTATTTCTGTGATATTATTTCATTCTCAGGAATGATAGATTTCCTTAATTAATTTTGTCAGTATGTCAGTATGCTATACTTGAAGAAAACATTGAGATGTTTTTAAAATTATTAGTATCGTGAGTTGTTTGGAATGTTACTAATTCATAGATTATAGTATATATTATACTTCTGTGATTCTATACCTAATATGCAGTTGATGCCATTGATACAGACAGTAAGGTGTCTGAATCTGATTTATTGGAAAATGTGCAATAAGCTTTTTTTAAAGCTGCTGCTCTTAGCAAGTGATTTGATTTGTCACTGAATCATAGAATCGTAGAATCACAGAATGGTTTGGGTTGGAAAGAACCTTAAAGATCATCGAGTTCCAACCCCCCTGCCATGGGCAGGGACACCCTCCACTAGCCCAGGTTGCTCAAAGCCTCATCCAGCCTGGCCTTGAACACCTCCAGGGATGGGGCATCCACAGCTTCTCTGGGCAACCTGTTCCAGTGTCTCACCACCCTCACAGTGAAAAATTTCTTTCTAATGTCTAGTCTAAATCTGCCTTCTTTCAGCTTATGATATGAATTCTAATTCTTCTCTTTTTGAAGTCCGAAATGAGACAGAAATCAAGTGCGTATCTGGCATGGCATAGAAACCTTTGTGGTACATAAATGTGACTGAGCTAATTTCCTGATTAAGTAACAGTTTGGCCTGTGATCTGCTGACCTCACTTGGAGAGTTTAGACTGGATGTTCCAACCAGTAGCCCAGAAGCAGCTCTTAGCATTTGGCATCCATTCCCAGCCATGCTTAATCTTCACTTCCTTCTGTGAATACTCCCCTACACAATTTGAGCCGGCAAGATGCAGTAAAACTGCAAGATAATTTTGTAGTTCTTATAATGCCTTGAGCAATGTACCTGCTCAAGTAGAAAATCTGGATTGCATATCTGCTCCCTACAAACCCTTAAATAAACAAAATTGATAGACCCACCATAGCCCCATGGCTCAGTGGGTCTAGGACTCTTGCAAGTACTACTGATGGAGAATGCATTAGCATGGTGTTCCAGAAGCTCTAGCTGATGTTAAGTATATGTCTTTAACCATTAGTGTAATCTTATTTTTTTTCCCAATGTGAAATGGGATTACTCTTTTGAATAACAAATGAGAAAGAATTCAGTAATCCTTAACCTTTGCTAACTGGTTCAACCAAGCAGCATAAAGAGATGTATAAATTTCCCATATATAAAATAGGAATAATAAAATCAGCATTTAATCAATGAATCATGAAGGTCAAAAGGACATTTGTAAAAATACCTATTATTTAATTCACTTTGTCTGCTTGCCAATCTGCTTGTTCTCAAATGTTTTCTTAGTGAAAGAAAAATACAGAGTCAATTTTCCAGACATGTATATGCCAACTATATAGGGGATGCTCATGCCTTGGCAGAAAGCAAAAATATGAATATAAAATATTTAAAATTTTAATTTCTGACCTTAACTTTTTATTAGACTCAGCATAATGATATAGTACAGGGGATTTATTTCATTCAGTTTTGAGGGCATTCAGCACCTTTACAAGATCATATACAGCTAGTGCTGTGTACAACATCTCTCCTAGGTGCTTATATGATCCCATTGTAGTACCCATGTTACCTGGGTACTTAAAAATTTTTATCGTGTGAATTTACAGCACCTTTGTAAACAAGAAGATGTTGTTGACCTCACTATTCAATTAGGAACTCAGGCACACCATTAGGAAGTGGTTAAGGAAATAATGGTTAGTGGGTCTAGCATGTTTCAAAGTATTTTTTTTTTTCAGTTTTCTGGTATATTTTGAAGTGACTTTTAGATTTTGCTTTCAAATTCAGATAACATAGAAACTCTTTTGTATCCAGTGCGTCTAGTCTAGCCAGATCTGTAACAGAACAAGATTCCTCTCACCTACCTTGCTACATTTATAATGCAAATTTTACTTTTGAACTAGGTGCTAGATTCCTGTTGTAGACCTCAGAGAGTAATGGGTGTTGAGGGCATGAGTCATCTTGTCCTATTAACCACAAAGGGAGTCTGGATAACTAGCTGAGATATATATCTACAGAAAAGATGATTGTTTAAACTGAATCTCACTCAAAGCAATTAGATAACTTAGCCAAGACTAAAAAGGAGCTAAACAGGAAGCTGAAGTAGTATCTGTCTCCCCATTCCGAGGTCTGTCCCCTAAATGCTAAAACACTCTGTCTGTCCATGACCTTTATTATATTCTTATTGCGTGATCCTAATAACTGTCACAGTACAGACATAAATTATAGAGTGAAATTCAACACCTATGATGCGACCACCAACGCAAGCAATAGGCACTTTAGGCTCTGTCTTGCTAAAAATGTATTGTAGAGATACTTATTACGTTGACTAACTGTGGAGATTAGAGGATTATCTCAAAAGTGGATGTTGACCCAGTCTCATTGACACCTAGTGTGAGTCTTTGTAACCATGAGGAGTTAATTTAAGACAGATCAGATGAAGACAACTGAGGAACCAGATATCTGAAAAAAAAACAAAACAAAACAAAAAAAAACAACAAAAAAAACCACTTTTGGACATTTCCAAGATACAGAAAAAATTGAACAGGAAAATTTTGCCATGTTTTTTTTTCAGTATTTTATTGGTGATGCTGCTGATTGTGATTTGATCACATTATTTATTCCTGAGAACAGTAGCTGCTGTGAGGAAGCATTTGTGTATGGATGTTATACATATCATGATATACTTTCAAACTACACTCTATTATAAATTTCTTAGGTGACAGAAGCTCAATTCTTTATCTGTAATTGAAGCACTGATAAAGTAATTGACAACAGGACCTGTATTCATGATGTAATTTTGAAAGAAGTAGAGCTTTGTATACTCTATGTATACATATCATATTTATATGATACTCTTGATAAATTAATCCTAATTTATCCAGTAGGAGTAGAATCTGTTGCACACAGAGTGTTTTCTATTTTCTGGAGTAGAAGTTTTTGTTTTATTTCATGTTGTGTTGTTTGAAAGTAATATAGATTTAATATTTTTCACGCTCCTGTCTGGTTAGGGAATTAGGGAATCTGCTGAAGGTGAAGCCAAATTTCTTTTTGTGGTTCTATAGATGGTAAATGAAGTCTTGAGGCAGGAGATTTTGTTGTATTTCATGAGGGCCCTTAAGTCAACCAAGATGATGAACCATGTGACCAGGAATATCTCTGAGAAGCCTCTGGTTTGTCAAGATTTACAACTTAGTCAAGGCTAATATCTTGTATAGTGACTCAAAGGACATGGGAATCAGCTAAGAGATTTTGATTCGAATATTCTTTTCATTAATTTGAGCTCTAAAAAGAGCAGAATTCTTTCTCTGCATCCCACTTCTATCCCTGAGTCTCAATTCAAGTTCTGAGGCTTAGAATTGCTGAGATGTGACCTGCTTTTTTATTTCAGACTATCCTTTTTTATGAGCATAACAAAGACAGCTCATAAAAGTTCAGGAAATTTTTGAAAGTGTGAAAGGGGAAAAGGCAGAAAATAGTGGTAAGTGGAGTGATTTTCTACACCTGGGGTTTGTGTTGAGTACTTGCTCATCACCAGTACTCTCTTTGCTCAATGAAGCCACTCAGCTGAGTAATAGTGTAAACTTTCAGAAAAACAGATCTCAACAGGACAGACATTATAATGAATTCAGACAAGTTATAGTATCAGTAAGAAGAAATGAACGAGTATTGATTGCAAAAACTGAAGGGAGAATGCTATTAAAAATGAGAGAAGAGTTAACATGGCAAGGTGTGTGGTCGAGAATGATGCTACATTAGCACATGTTGAGAATAAGCTTAATGTTCATTACCAAAATAGCCATTTTATGAAAATCAAAGAATAATATGGAATTTGTAAACTGTAGTGTAACATTCCATATTCAAACCCTTAAGGAGGTCTCTTCTTTCTTTTCTTTTTACTTTTTTCACAAGTTGCTGATGAAGACTCTGATAATACCTATATTTCTCATGAATGCAACTGTCAGATTATTGTACAGTTGTACAAATAATTTTTTGCCTGTTTTATGAAACAAGATACAAACATGTTGAGTGCATATGAGAAAGAGAAGGACAGAATCCAGAGCTTTGGTCATAGGTACAAGGTTCGAAATAAGGAGTCAATGGTGCAAATATATGGCCATTTAAAAAAAAAAAAAAAGTTTTTAGTAATTGCTAAATATCATACATATCAGGGACTTGAATTAAAAAGTTGAGTCAGTCCTGTAGTCTTAGGAAATCACTATGTGAAACAAGTGCTGAGTGTTGAGGATTCAAAGCAGTTAAAGTATTCAGATTTTGCTGTACTGCAATACTACTGAAGCCAGAGCAAAGAGAAATTAATGTTTCATATGTATAGTATGGGTAAAGAAAGGGAAAAGAAAATGAAAAGTAAACCATGATATAAAAATGATTGTTCCTTCTATTTAGGTCAACTTCTATGTAATATGGTGACCTGATTGTTTTGACACTTTTTTTTCCTCCTGAATTTTTAGCATTATTGAAGAATTTCATTACTTGGCCAAAGCCATAATGTGAAGGGGTCCAGTTCTGAATAAACTGCAATGATATTAAAATGTTAGTTGGAGCCAAAAACTGTATTTAGTGATGGAGTGATAACAATGTAATTATGAGATGTAAAATTTGTGGCTTACATCCTGATGAACATAGGAGTAGCAAGATCAGTTTATGATTCAAATAAAAGTTAAGAGAATTAGGCTTGATTTGGACAAGAACCAATCTTGCATCCCCTCCACGGAGGCACAATGTGGGATCCTTGTGCTTTTCCTAAGGACGCAAACCAGTGCTTCGCACTAGTGAAAACAGGAACAGCTCCAGGTTTCTTGTTGTTTCTATGGAAACAAACTCCCACTTTGTTTACGAGGCAGAGGAAATGCCTTATAATACATGAATTAAGGGGATGAAGCATTACACAGAATGGGTGAGCCTCAAAAAAATCTGAGGACACAAGACCTGGAAACCCAGCCGTTGCAAAACCAGGGCTTCACAAAAGCTCGTCTGAGCACTTTGCTAGTTAAATGGAGAAAAAGGAAACATCAGCTGCTGCTTTAGGGAGGATAGATCGCAGCTATTATGCCAACGAGTGTTTCAGAGGTTCCTAAATTGTCTTCTGTCTCACACTCAAAACTGCCACTTTTGAACACTGAAAAAATATTGTTTCACTTCCAGCTAAATGCACTTTAATGGCTTCTAGACAGCTGTAAAGCTGTGCAGCAGGCATAATTCTTCAAACAGGATATAACGTCTACTGTGTTTCTTGATTATCCAACTCAATCTGATTCTCTACAGATTTCCAGTGCCTCACATTTCTGTATAAGATATATTTCTAATAAAATGCATTAATTTACCAGCTTGGATATCTTTATGTCATACTGTGAGGTTTTATCAGTCCCCATCAGTCTGTATTTTATCCACCTACCCTCTAAATTTCTGAAACAAGAAATGATTTTATTTTATGATCTCCGTTAACTTGGAGGTCACATTTGGCTTTCTACAACATTTTTTCAACTCAGCAAGTTCAGGAAGTTTGGCTGCAGGTCAGTAATTTGGTCTGAAGTGTTAGGCCCAACTGAAAGGCTGGATGATGAAAATTATGAGGTGTATAAACATTTTGTGGAAAATATTTTCTTTCTTAGAATTAACAGAAAAAAACTCAGCAGTCAAATCTTTGCATACACCGGAGTCACACAATCTTCACTAATATCCTGTGTATACCTAATTTTACCTCCAATGGTCCTCAGAAATCTGTACTGATAAAGTAATTCTAGGTATTTGGTATTTTATTTACTAGCTACATCTCTCTAGTAAATTAATGTTTTGGAATGATATTGGGATAAACACTCTTAAATAGTATCTTCCTCAGACTCATTGCACAAAAACATTTGCATATATGTACTTCTACTTACTATATGTTAGAGTTAATAATTCCAAGACTACCATGCTATCTGCTGCCCTGCAAGCTTCAGTCACTGTGACTTTCTGGTTGCTTGGCTTTCATTCATAGTGTTTATTCCTGCATCGTAAGTGAATTGATAAACAATTTTAGAGGCTTTCATGAATGATGTCAGATGCGTTTATTTTCTGCAATAACTCAGAAGAACACATGGTTGTAATGTCTGGTGAGGCTCATGCATATGACAGCAAATATTAAAGGCAGGAGATGGACACATATCCAAAACAATGAAGTGAGTATTGACACTGAGGTTTTTTGTTTGATTCATTCAATCAAAGACATTTGTAAGAATCTCTCATGACAGTTCTTTTCCAAAGTTACCCAGTAATCCCAAAGGCAATGGCATTTTTATTAGGTTCAAATACAGTTATATTGCTCTCCATTCTAGCTTTCTGACATTTTGATAGTTAAATAGAAGAAACCCGTAATCTTAGTCATCATCCTAAGGTCATGCAATTTTGAGAAAACAAGATTGGATAAAAAATTAGGTAGTACTTCTACACATTTTTGTTTCTGTCAGCCTTCCACTTCAACTGACAGGTCTTCCTGATGCATGGTGAATGCCCATTAAAAAAAAAAACAACTGTGGATTCATTTACTGTGGTGACAGAGAAATGTATTAATAGTGATGGTGATAAAAAAGGCAAAAGGTTTTACAATAAAAGATGAAAAGGGAGAAAAAAAACCTGGACAATATGTACTATTATCTGATTGCACTGAAATTTCATCATGTTATTGGGTGCTGCATATTATGCAGTGGCAATTAAATCTTATTAGTTTGCTTTTCTCATTTTTTTTTTTTTAAGCAGCATTTAATGCCAGGAAAGCTGTTAACATTGCAAGCTGGAAAAATATATTGGCTAAATTTTACTCTCATATATAGTATAAGACTAATAGTTTGAAGGGAGTCTTACAAGTGAAAATAAAAACAGAGTTTCTGCCTTCAGTTACTTTGTTAAATTACATGCCCAACTACCTTTGGAGTTTTCCTTCCTGATGATGCTGTCTTCGTTTTGAACTGCTGTTTTGACATTTGTAAAGTTTTAGCAAATGCTTCAGGAAAAGGTCAGTTTATAGTGACATTTTCCCTTTTCAAAAACTTGTGGAGAGGACACTGAATACAGGTTTACAAGATAGGCCATTGAGGATTTAAAAACAAGGCTTTTCTTACCATGTACTAGAACACTTGTTTTGCACAATCTTGTTTTGTTTTCAAACTGCTGCTCTAACCATTTGCTGTAGAGTTCTTTTCATATAACTCAGGTTTGAATGGCTTCTTTGCACAGTGTTAACTACAAAAATATTTCACAGCTTGGGGTTTTCTGGTACAAGAATAGAATATGTAGAAAACATAGGGCTAGGGTATTGGTATTACTGACTTAGATCCAAAAACACTGCAGGAGCTCCTGCGTAAGCCTCCTCATGTACCTCGGTCATTGTGCAGTTTTTGCTCCCCGTCAGCTGTGCTGGGGCTATATGAGCAAACATTTTTTTTCTCATCCTACCACTGGGTCATTTCCATCTGTCACTCTGTTCTGTAATGGTTTGGAATACACCAAATTAATTAGAAATTGTCCATCATGCATCAATACTTTCTAACACAGTCAGAGCTTCTGTCAATGATGCCATAGAGTGATTTACTGTTTGGGGGGATAAAGGCCCATTTATGAATGAAAGTACGTCACCAACTTTTTTTTTGTGGTTTCAAAATAAGAAAGTTCCAGTGCTTTCTCTCTGACATATTTTGTGACAAAAAATATGGTTCTTCTAAGAAGTTCTCTAAATACTAAAGAAGAAATATTGCACTTTTTCAAAAGTATAGAATTATAGAATGTGAAAGTATATTGGGATATATATTTTTGTCTGGATATCAGTGTATTCTCTGTCCCTGAGAATTCTGTGCCTTCAGCTCTACAGGAATTATGCTGATGCCCTAGTGAACACAAAACTGTTTCTATTCAAGCAGGACCTATTAATTTTAAATATTAAGTGCTTAGAGGAAAATTATAAAAAATTGTTTGATGTTTCTATTGACAAGGTGGTTCTTGGGAAATAGATGCGATAGAAAAATGTGCATAAATATATGTTTTTAACTGTGGAATTCACAACACTACATGTGCTGTATGTTTAATGACTGAAGGAACTGGCCTTTAGTCATTACTTACTATACACTTCATATACAGCAACATGACAGAATATGTAAACTGACCTTTCCTTCGAATGAATTAAAATAGAAATTCTACTGAATTTTCAGGGCTGTGTGTATGTAACTCATTAGAGCTGTCAGATTACCTGTGCCCACTGATCTGATAGGACAATATGTAGCAATACTTTATGTGGCCAGAGGATAGAAGTCCCATGAGAAAAATGGCTCAATCCAGTTTAAACAAAAAGACTAGTCAGGACGTCTCAATGACATATATTTGGTCAAACGTTGTATACCCACTATACCATCAGAAAGGAGAGAGATCTGATTAGACGTACTTGGTGAATTTGACAGATGAGGATGAAAATGCCCACAGCAACATTCTTCATTTCTTGAGAGCCAGCAGACATTCATGTGAATGTTCAGTTTTTCTCAGCTCTCTAGTTTTTGCCTTTTGTAGTTTTAGAGCAGATTTTTTTCGGTATCTGCATAGCATGTCCGTATTGGTACACTCATTGAAAATAGCTTTGGTTCCATTAAGTAACAGCAAATATTTTATGAATTGTTTATCTCTGTTTTGACTGACCTACTTTGTATCCCAAGAGTGTCACCAAATTAAATCTATTTTTATGTGTAGATAATGAGAAGCACATGGCTATTAAACAGATGTGTTATAACTCGACCAATGAGAATATACATAGCACGTACTCTTCTCAACCGCTGCTGCTCTGTTACTTTTGATGACTTCACTTTCAAAGTGATAATATTTGTGGCAAAATGCTTACCATATCCTAAACAGAAATAGCATAGATATTTATATCATTAATTAATGTTTTGCTCTAAAGGAAATATGTATTTACAAGTTGTTTATAACTTTGCTCCTTTTAGCTTTCAGTTGCAAAGTCTTGGACAGAAAATTGCAAGAAAATAGAAATGCAACTGATATGCAGTATAGCATTCAAGTATGAACATTATTTCCAATCCTAAATTTTGCATTTGTTCTTCTTACAAAAATTAATCAACGGACCCACAGGAACGTAAAAGAGCTTTTCTTGAAGCATTAGCCACATTTTAAAAAAGCATGATTTATAAGATTTGTGCAATTTTGTCCTAACTTGATTTAATATTGTTTCGTGGGTTTCTCTTGGTAACCTCTTCAACTAATATAATTTATTACCTTTCATGTTTTTGCGTTCGAGACAAATGAACAGATTGCATGCATTATTGCTTTTCCATACTGACTAAATAATTCCATTAGATAGTTGAGAGGGTTTTTTCGTTCTTCAGCTCAAAGCAGTGAAGCTTTCTAAAATGTACAGCTTAAGCTCTATCAGTTGAAATCTCCTTTCCTTCCTTCCTTCTTTCCTGCCTTCCTGCATGCCTTCCCACCTTCCCTGCCTTGTTTCTTCATTAAAATTCGGTAGCAGTGAGAAAACTGCCATCAGAGCGATTGCCCATCTGACCTAGTTCCCTCAATCTGAGCAATAGTGCATCCTGTTTGTAATTGACTGGTGATTATTTGTGGAATTTAAAGCTTCTGTCTTTTACGGAAGGGGCTAATTGAAATTTTTTAGTCTAAATTTCCAGTCACAGAAGGTTTTAGGATAGACTCAACACTCCTAAACATACATGTAAGCAATGGAATACTAAATGCTGGGAATGCAATTAAGTTTTGATTTTGTTTTCCTGTAGTGGTTCAAAACTACATCCTTACCCTAGGACTGTGTACCTTCTGAGGTTAGGGCATGAGTAGCCCTTTTGAAATCATTGAAATTAACTATAAGCATAAAGTTAAACATATATGTGTACTTTTGCTTTCTCAGTCTATGCCTTTGATATGAAAAGGAAAAACAGTTTAATGAGGTTTGTAAGCTACTGAAACAAAACAGAAGACTTAACTGTGCTTCTCTATGCTACTGCATTTTTTAAAACTTATGATAGTTGTCAGCTGGAGTTACTTGGAAAGCATCATTTTGAGTTTTCACTAGAGTAAGAGAAAATAAGTTTCATGACAGAAGTAAAAGATATATTCTGTTCAGTAAAATCTGCATATTTGAAAAGTAGTCAGAAAATAACAGCAAGACTGCTTTGAATTCTAGAAAACCTGCCACAAAATCCGAACAATCTGAACATATTTAGTGTAACAGAAGAGTAGTGAAGAGCTGACTTGATCATTCAAGTAAGCACTTAAAAAAGAGATACTTATGCAAAAAGTAGTTTCTGAGAGCAGAAACTTTTTACTTTAAAAGATGAAGACAAAACCAAAGCTATACCTGGGGACTGGACATAGACAGACCCAAAGGAAAATGAAGGAGAGTAGATAGCTCCCCAGCTCACTCTGAAGAAAAAGGGCAGCGGGATGTACAGTTAATTGTTCAGACTCTTTCTAGAGTCTTTTACTGTGTTGAATCTATTTCTGTTGAATGTAGTGGTAGTTAAAATACCTAGCTTAAGTGTAGACACCTGTGTTCAGGTTCCTTAATCTCAAACCAAATAGTTCCCTTCATGTTTTTCTAAGGAATATTCTCTAGGTCAAGGAGAAATATGATTGATACAGGATTTACTGTGTGAAATCCTGTATGGGCCATGCTATTGAAAATGTTAGATTAATTTTTCATACAGTCCTGTGAAAAACATGTATTTTCTTACAGCCTGGAGCTTTTTATAAGTCAGTAGCTGTGCCTACATATGTACTAGAAATAATAAAGGATTTTTCCAGATGTTTTGTCCAATACATCAGCTGAGCTTTCAGCTTGTTCTATGTATGTCTGGGTGTTTTTGCTAACAAACATACGTTTTTCACTTATGTTAAAGAAAGGAAAATCATGGCTTATCCTGTAGATCAGTGCTGAGCCTTGCACTTGATTCCAGCATCTCCAAGGGAGCACCGAGGCAGGCACACTTGTGTGTACTCAGCAAGACTGAGAATGCACAGGGCAACTTTCAGGACTAGCTGGACCTCTGAGTGCTGATGCATCAGGCGAGATACTGCAAAAGCTGTTTACATTCGTCCATTTACATTCCTGGATGATAGGGGCCAGGTCAAACACAAAAACAGAGTCTGTGGGTCAATTAGAAGTGTTCAAGATTTCTTGCCTGTTAGAAGTTAGCATCTAGATTACTTCTGATTTAAGACAAGTGAAGCGTTGGTAAGAGACTTTGACATAAAGTATATGTCTTGTAATTCATATCTACTGTTTTAACTAGAAAAACATCCTTTTTTAAAAGGGTAAGAAAGCAATAAAATAAAAAAATAATAAAGAAGCCATTGCATTTATGTATTTTTGCACTATGCATATATTAAAGTTCTATGTAAAAAATATGATGCACTTGTAGATTTCAATACGCCAAGCAATCACAGAATACATATCTAAACATTTCATAGTACTTTAAAAATAATACTGCATATTCCTTCATGCTAATGCAGTGATATGCCATTTTCACTGCCTCTGGATTAAACACAATATTATTTTCTTCTAGATGATTTGGAGCAAATTTAAAAATTTTTGCTCTTTTATTCCTGTTTTGTGATCTGAGTGTGCACTTACACTCTTTGCTATATCAAAAAATTAAAATTTCTTTCAGTCACTGAAATAAAACTTAGTGTTCTGTAAAAAGTATGGATTATTCTAAAATGTTAAATTAGGGAAAAATATGTATTAAATGTGTTTTCTGCAAAGCTTTAAAATATGTCAGAGAGTAAATGAATGGTAAATTTTACAATTTGTTAAGAAGTTCACCTCTGCTTTTTAAAGTTCTGAATCATCTCTGTCTCTGAGATTTGTAATCACTTCCAATGGAGCACTAAAGGTTGGTAGTCTTTTAGAGCAGTGCAAACTGCTTGCTTGATCAGCCTTTGATTTATTGCTATGTAAAGTGCTTTGAAATACCTTGGGTATGAAAGGAACTTTAAAAAAAAAAAAAGAATTCTTTTCTGTTCTGTATGATTCTCTGCACACATTTCCTTGGATGGAAAATTTGTTGAAAAGATTATGGAGGAGGTCAGACTAGCTGATCACAATGGTTCCCTTGGGCCATACAAAAATCTATGACTAAATAACCAGTAACAGTTTCTGTGAAGAAGTGAAAAGATAAGGACTATTTTAGTACTGGAAAAGTATCACATGGTTTTTCTTTTATTTCTAATAAAGTTAGAGAAATTGCGGCTCTCTTTTCACTTATGACATATCGTGCATATTAATCTCTTTGAATTTTGTTTATCCTGTTTTAGGAGAGTAAGTGAATCATTTCATCGGTTTTGTGTTACTCCAATATGTTCCTTCTCATTTGTAAAGAAAATAGAACCATTGTAATGCTCTCTAATCATTTACATAACATGTTTTTACAGCAGGAAGAAAAACATCCTCAAGCAATAGCTTCTGTTGTCTACGATGAAATTACTAGTATTTATTTAGAGTATGAAGTCTGAAATAAACAGACAAAACTCCTATCACAAAACATTATGGAAATGATCAGAGGACTATGAAAATTTAACTGGATTAAAAATTTAGAAGTGGCAGGCCTATTACATAGCTGAAGAAGTGTTCAACTATTCTCTCTAATTAGATGTGCACACTCAAGGACCTAGGCCGGGAATTTAACTGTACAAGAAGGAAGATGGGTATATGTATTTTAAATGCTACTTCACAGTGTTGGTTTTCTTGGTTGATTTATCAGGAAGCTTCTGGATAGTTGGTTTAAAATAGAAACCCTGATTAAAATCGAAGAATTCAACCCTTCTTCCCCTCATTATAGCCATGCTTAGTGTAGGTACATTTTTAAAAAGGTTAAGGTGCATAAACGTTTTCAGCTACCTAAAATACAGGGAGAAACCTAATGTTTCCTTGGTATTCTTTGTGTTTTATACAGTAGGTGGGAAACTGAACTGAAAGCTAAGAGCTTATCATGACATTGGCAGTGCTACTACTGCCCTTCTGAAGAGAGGTAAAAGATATCTAGGACCCTGTAAATAATTTTACTTCAGAAAAAAAACAGTAGTGGTAAG
Organism: Pterocles gutturalis; assembly: GCF_000699245.1. Classification (NCBI taxonomy): domain Eukaryota; kingdom Metazoa; phylum Chordata; class Aves; order Pterocliformes; family Pteroclidae; genus Pterocles; species Pterocles gutturalis. The sequence continues at coordinate 56,242 of NW_010100032.1, read as the reverse complement.
TCTAGAAATAATTCTAGTTTGCTGAGATTACTTTAGATTTGCTCTTGCCCCACCAGTCTTTCCAATGCATGTTCTTGCAAGCCCAGGGCAGGTAAATCTTCCCTTTCAGAGATCTCAGTCCAACCTGACTGAGCTTCTTCCTGATGAACTCACTGCAGCTGGAAGACCAAGGCAACAAGTGATCGTCTTTGATGCTTCCAGCAGCTCCCTCCAGTGGAGTTTTCTGCACGGCGATGAAGACAGGGAACTTTTCCCCAAAGTTGGACAGAACTGCTGGGCCAGGAAGAATAACTAATCAGATTAAATGCAGTAGCTTTTATGACTTGTAGGACAAAACCATGCGGTGACACTCACAACGCCATATGATTACAATATTGCATCTTTTAACACACAGCACATCCAGGAATCATTTCATACACTCTCAGCATGGCATAAGGCAGTTTAATAGGGCATAGCAATACTATACAGCCATTTGGAGCAGGAATAAAGACCATGCAAAATTCTAAACAGAATTTTGTTGCAGAGTAGAAACTTATGCAAAAAGACCACCACTTCGTGCTAGCCAGAAGTAAAAACAAAAATAGAAGAGGAAAATCCAGGTCATTACAACAAAAATTTAAGAATTTTGTGTGTCAGCCAAAGTCATGTTGCTTACTGTCATTCTCATGTTTATCAGGCTATTCAGTCTGCGTTTCCTGTTTGAGAGAGTCTTTGTCATAACCTGATGGGAACTAAAGAAAAAAAAGATAGCATAAATATTCTGTCAGCTTTGCTTACAGTTAGTAAACCTGCCTTTTACTGATAGAATTTTATCTCACAAAAGTGAGATCTGTCCCTTTAACTCTGGGAAGATATGAATTGAAGAATCCTTTTTATGAGTTTTTGTGTATATGAAAAACTACATTGCCCACAGAAGAAATCATTGTGCATGTAGCTGCTCAGTTTGCAAAAGATATGTTTGTGGTCTCTGACTCCAAAACTGCAACTGTCTGCAGAGAGGATGAGGCCTAAGCATAATATTTGAAAATGCTTCTAACTAATTTTAAATGACCATATGCTTGATTTTTGTTAATATTAAGAAGTGGTTATAAGACATATTCATATTTATTGCATGTTTTAAAAGTCTTGTTTCAAATATACTCTCTTTTAGATACTGACAGAACCTAGCAAACAGTAGTAAACACACATACATAGAATGTATTATTTTTTCTGTAGTCCTGGTTGTTCCTCAGAGTGGCTTTGAAGACTCATAAACCCATCCTCCCTTGGCCAAACATAACAAGATAACTTGGTCTGAAAACAACCATCTTTCATGCTGTTTACCCTTCTCATGCTGCACCCAGAGTAGTCTTGCAGGCTGGTTTTTACACTAATAAAACCCAGTGGAAGGCATGATTGGGGACCATTAACCTTTAGAACACAAAAAGCTTAAGCTCAAGGAATATTTCTGAGCTGCCTCATAGTTCTTTGAAGCCGCTGCCTCCATCCTTCATCTAAATTGCCTGAATTCATTTTCAGGGCTGATAAACTGTCAAGTGAATTATGAGACATAGGCCTTGGGTTAATTTATAGAAATGCTTCTTCACTGATGCTGAGTAAATCCACCTTTCTTTGTTGAGTATACTTGCTTCAGCTTCCAGAACTGTCTTATTTTGCCCCATTACAAGTTCTGTATTTCAAACTCTTCATTCATAAAAAAACTCTACTTTACTAAACAAATTGTTATGAGGGACATTTTTCTATCCTGTGTTTACACTCGTTCAGATACAGTAGTAGCAATACAGTATGTAAAAAGATGGTCAAGTTGTCTAATTTTTTTTTAATAAGATGAGAAAGTCTGTTTCATAATACTGCCAGCACTTCACCTATCAAAGATGAGTTCAAAGGAATAACTCATCTTTTATCTTCTTTTATTCAATGGCTAGACAGACTGCAATTTATGCTTATCTGGCTAGCTTGAGTTCAGAGGGAATTACAAGAAAATTCTGTACTAGCCAGTTCCCTCTCACTATTAAGTTCTGGCTTTTTATTTCCATATATATTTGGTATATGTGATATGGAACTGGAAATAGTTTGGCTGTCCCTTTTCAATTAATTGTTTTGCATATGTTGTAAACAAGAGGGAGACAAGTATCTCCAGAGAAGATATTTAGATTGTATTACCATGAAGTTTGCTAACAAAATACCAATTAATCATTGCCATGTTATGTTTACCTTTGGCTAACTCTCGGATTTACGTTAATGTTCATCTTTAAATATTTTGGACATTCAAATGTATGATGATAATTAGAGTATAAGTTGTCTTACTGAGAGAAGAGATGTGAACGTATTTCTTTGGCCAGATAGATGTAAGTAAACTTTCTACACTAGTTTTTATTTTGCATATATCATTGTAGTCTCTTAGCACTTCAACTTGGATAAAATCCACTTACACCTCTATCTTTATAGTATATGCATGATTAGTTTTCAAATCCTGTATCAACAAGATCCTTTTCATGGTAATGATTGTAAAGACCTCACACGTATAGCAATTACAGCACAATGTGCCCCTGGAGAATACTTAGATTTCTTAGTACTGTATAAGCATCTGAAAATCTAAATGTCCTTGGAGTTTACCAGGCAGTCATGGACTATAAAAGAGACTGATAGACAATGTTTCTTGTTCAGAGAAGGGGTACTAAATCTATCACCACGTAACTAATAGTTACAGCCTCTATTTCGGTCACTTCTTTACCAAGAAACCTCCCTTACCTATGTCCCTATTACAATTGTTTTCAGGAATGAAACCAGGCTTAGTAAGTATGCATCCTGTTATGCTTCAGCATATCTTACTAAAAAAAGCACCACATAGCTATGACATACCACAAGCATGTAATATTTGAAAACAAAATGCCAAGAATGGTAATGTAAACTCAACAAATATAGCTTCAGAGGTCTTTAAATTTTGTTATATATTTGACGCAAGGAACTGTGATGTTCTGAAAGGAGAATGATTTTTTTTTCAATTAGAATACATTGAAGCGCGTTACTTTTTTTTTTTCTGATTTTTTTCCTGGTTTGAATAACAAGGATGGTAATGTGTTTGTAATTCAGAAGTGTGTTCTGAAACTTTATTCCCTGGCACCATAGACAATTAGTATTGAAATGGTAAACCTTATTTGCCAAGGTCCTGATCTTACAAAGAGAACCATGTAAAAAATCTTGGAAAGAGCAAACAAACCATGTCAAAAAAACTTGGACAGAGCAAGCTCCCTGCATGCAGAGGAAGGGTGTGGATGGAGACAGAGGAGGTGAAAGAGATTGTGGTTGCTTGGCACCACTTACATCCCTACCATGGAAATGGCTATACTCTTAGGCAGTTCTGACTCCCGGCATTCTGTACACGGGGGTCGTTGGCAGTCCTGCATATCTTCACTTTTCTCCCTAAATGTCATCAGAACACCATTCTGTCCAAATGCAGATGCCTTCAGACCTTATCATAGGGCCTTGATAGCCCCAGGGTAGAGATATTCTCCACGGTCATAACACACAATTCTTACCCATAAAATTATCCAGATAAGACACACGGCAAATCCATCCAGTGCAAACCTCTGTTGCTTTGCAGAGTCATGGTCACAGCCTCAGTGAAAGGACTGTTTCTTCTCTAGGTTTTACGTTGCTCTCGCTGCATTGTCCAAGCTTAATAAACAGAAAATAATAAGAAGAATGACCAAATGTTAGAGAACTGGGGCTGATAAAACGTGCTTATTGTAACAATCTATTTCTCTTCTATTAGTTACGTATGGAAGGTATATTGGAGTTATAAAGGCTAAATTGATTGTGTTTTCTAATTAAGAAGAAAATGAGGAAAGAGGCTGAATATTTATTCCAGAATTGCAGTGTACAGTGTTTAAAATGCATGACAGGCTACAGTCTTGCTTCCTAATTACTTAGTCCGTGTCACTTCTCATTAACGTGTAAATCATGTTATAAACATAGTAAAGGTGGAGTAAAATATGTCCTGAGGGGAGGGGGCATAGTGGAAAATTGCTTTGGGCAGTGTGGTGATGAGAGTGTTTCATTTGCAGCTCATCTGTATTCCACTCCCATGGGAAGCTGCATATATGAGATTTAAAGCAATCATATTTTGTGCTAGGCTGGAGTGGTTGTTGCACTTAAACAAATCGATCTGCAAGTTTTGAATTATCAACATGAAAATTAGCACGCAGAATCTAAGTCTGTCAGAAAGATTGAGAATTCATTTATGGAGTAATTATATTCTTCCTCAAAAAGAAAGAAATATTGGTTTATGATCTTAGGTGATTGTCCTGAAAATAAGAACACTGTTAGTAAGATGGTTTGATTCATCACAAACCACTAGTAAAAGCCTCTGGACACCTTACTACATAAAAATGGATTATACAAAAATAAGACAACATTCAGAATATGCTGAATTAATTATGGTAATTAGTGAAGTTATTTGAAAACTGGAGATATGAATTCCATAAATTCAATTATCTTTTAGTATCTAACCTTTAATATTTGAAGAATAATAGTTTCAAAACTAATTAATGCAATAACATTAACACTTTTTACTTACTCCGAGGACCCACACGCTGAAAAGGCATCAAGGCCTATAATTTTATTGAGAAAATCAGTTTACAAATATGGCCTTGCTCTTAATTTACTTCCCTGCCACTGACTGAATGATGAATAGGGTAGAACTAGAAGGTTTTTGTATCAAAGACTACACGCAAAGCTGTGCAAAAATGCATACTCTTAAAAAAAAATATTTGTGGAGATTTGTTCTCTGTTGACAACTACTTTGGAGTCCTTTATCTGAACAAGAAAATTGAATTTTAAAATTTCACCCTCTTCTTGTAGTCAAATTTCATGATGCTTCATTAATAAAAATATTTGGATTAAATATTATATAGGAAAGACTGGCTTACATGTATTTCATTTAGCATTTAGCGTAGTTAGTTGTCTGATTTAGCTCAAATTTCACTGACCTGGTAAAATGTAGAAAAAAGGGTAATAGAAAGAAAAAAAGAGAGGTGAGCACTTAATTGTTTCATTAAAGTCAGCCTACAGCACATAATTATATATATTATCTATATATCATATACTGTACTTTTTAGCACTTTCCATGTGAGTACAGCAGTGTATTTAAAAAAAGAGATATTGGCAAGTGATTAGTGGACAGCTGGGATTTTTGGCATGAAGGATGTGTATTTCACACATCTAGAGGTTACTGAGGCATTTAATATTACTAATATTGAGGAAAGGATGACTTTTCTATCCCACCTTGAGAAAGAGGAAACTTTTTTTTTTATTCTGGGGAGAAGGATTATCTCATTCCCCAGCTTCTGAGGATTTTGATGGCAGCTAGGTCATGCCCCATTATCTGCCGTTACATCCACTTACAAGGGATCGGTTGTATTGTTCCACTAAGATGATGTAAGTGCTATAGTTAGCAATAGACGAAGTGAAAGTATCAGTTTTGAGTTAAATTTTCCCTGAAATGGTTAGGACAGTTTGCTTGCACTTGAGTCATCTTGTTTCAAGAAGTTGGTACTTCTAGGAGGACATCGTGTTCACATGTTTAGCATTGCCTTCACAGCCAAAAGATATGGATGTACATATTTTAGTGAATTAAAGCTGAAATTTTAGACTCTGCTTATGCAGCATATTTTAAAATTAGGTGGCAATGACACTACAATAACCACTCCCTCGGCTCACTGTGCGGTTCACTGGACATAAGAGGCTTTCAAACAAAAACCAGCTAATGCTCCCAGTGAACATTAAATGAACATTAAACTTCCTGAGTAAATACAGATTGGAGAGATGTGAGCAGATGAGAATGACGAGAGAAGAGTTTTTATGAGTGGAGACAGAAAAGGGATGGTTCTCAGGACTGTTGTATGCAGGGGCATGTGCTGAAATAAGGTTAGTTTTCGTCAAATTTTCTGGTAGAAATCAGTGTTAAAAAATTCCATCGATTATTACAAGAACGAGTTAAGTTGAATGTGAGAAAGGTGGTTTATCTTCAGCTAAAAGTGCCTGCACACAGACTTGCCTCAGCATGCCAGGAGGCAATTTGAAGTGGGGTCAGTCATGGCACTGTGCTGTTGTTCCCTAAAGAGGGGAATTTACTCCATACCTGAAGCAGGATTCTGGCTGAAGGGTCACAGTCTGTAATTTAGCAACAAAGTGACAATAGCGTGGATTTAAAGTCACTGGTAAGCGTGTGTGCTTGAGTTACATAGGAAGAAATGTCTTTGCTCGCAGTGATAGGAAGAGGGAGGAGATGGGAAGTGACAAGTTCAGGTTTCTCCACTGTTACATAAGGCAGCGCCAAGGCAGGAAGAGAGAGAAGGCTGCCAGGGGGTCAGCACCCTGTCTGACAGGCAGCTCAGCTGTGCTCTCAGCCCAGGTAGATCTGCAAACTCCCCACGGGGCTGACAGGGGCAGTGGCCATTGCTCTTCACATCTGCAAGGGTGATAAACACTGAGGAAGATGCACGTCAGCCCTTCTGAGCATCTTGGGGATCTGGGTGAGGAGGGACAGTACCATGTATAGAAAAAGATGTTTTTTAGCAAGAGCAGGCTAGCAGAGAAAGGGACATGGCTTGTCCTCTGGCACTGCCATCCACGAGTCACTCGGCAGCACTCCAGCCAGCAGGCAGTTCCCAGATAGGTCAACTTGACAGGTGGTGTTGGTCACCTCTTTCCTTATCCCAATAGTTATTTACCTACCACCTGAACAGCATTTCCTCCTGTCTTCTTCACTGGGTCATAAAAGAGCCTAGCTCTAGGAACAGGCACTTCCTACCTTTACTTTGGTCCATCCCCACCCCAGTTGCCTGAGAGCATTTTTGGTCCCCAGGGTATTATTCCCTGACCACCAGCCTTACAGAGATAATCTGAAGCATTGGCTTAGTTGCATATTCCTTGCAAATGTGCAAACTCACTCACAGGTTTTGCACAGAGCATCATGCACAGGGCCAGGAGGAATCTGGGACCTGTTGGGAAAATATCAGGAAGGCATTGAAAAGGTGAACGTTTCCTTCAAAATAGAAAGGAGGATCTGGAGGAATTAGCACAGAGGTACAAGATCCTTAAATGCATTATGCACCAAGCAGGAAAATGTAGAAGGAAAAAAAAAGATGAGCACTAAAAGTCACCTTCGGGGAACTGCAATAAAGAAAGGATGGGAAAAGACATGATCGCAGGGTGTAGGTGGGAGTTACAGTGAAGAGATATTCAGTAGTGTTCTACAAACACTAATTATTTCTGCCTCTGTACTTGTCTTCTCTTGTCTGTGGGGTTTTTTTAGTGGGTTATTTTAAAACATAATCAAAAAACCAAGTTCTATAAGAAATGTCAACAAAAACTGTTAGTTTCAGTTAATGTGAACAAGAAAAGAAGAGTTAAGGAAACCAGAAAGTGGGCAGTTAAGAATAGTCTCCTGGTAACAAAAAAAGTATGTGAAGCACAAAGCAGAAAATGAAAATTGGAATAGAAGGTGGGGAGGAGCTATGCACTTTGGTTAAATTTTTGCATTTGAATTCTGACCTGTTATTAAAATTTTCTGAGCCAGACAGAAAACTGAAGGCATCCTGGGAACAGTGCTCAATGACAGTGACATTTCCTGACAGAGCAATGCTTTGCATATCAGTTGTACTAATTGTATTCAAACTGACAGCGACAGTTTAACCCATTCACCAGAGGAATCATCTTGCTGCAAGACCAGTGATCTGTGTTTTCATTTAGATGTCAATCTAGCCTTGTGATGTACATTTTAAAAGTACAATTAGCCTTAAATGATTAGTACCAATACGATAAACATCATCTTCCCTTGAAATGTTGCACAGCAGAACATTAAAAAAATAGCTTGTTTTCTCCTGCATAAAACTTAGAAAACTAAGGTCTTTTACCCTTTTCAAAGCCAGGTTGAATGAAATCACTTCTTGCCCAAGGCAGTTTTCTTTTTTTGACCATAAATGAAAATAATTTTGAACATCAGAAAGTGTTTTGCCTCCACCAATACCCAGAGTGCATCATATACTTCGAACAACTGAAATACAACTGCCTGTGCCATTTTCTTCCAGTCTGAGTGGGTTTACATTTTTTACATGAGAGGCAGGAGACCCTGTCAGCCTGAGAGACAGGAACATCAGATGAAAATCAGTTAAATACATCCATTCATTGTAGAAATTATTCTGCTCATAGAAAACTTAATCGTGGGTGGAAATGGAGAGAGATGAAAATCCTGTATGACTGGCCAAGCTCAGAGGGTTGGAAGCTGCTTTAGATGCATATTCAGTTGTCCTTTGGAAACTGCCAAGCCTTATAAATGCTTCCCAGGCCTGCTTCTCTGTTCCTACAGCACTGCTACCTGCTGCAGAAAATATCACCAGAATGGATTTTCAGAAATTACACCCTGCCATTCTGTTGTACTGAAGATGATGGGTGCCTGAATAGACTTGAAATACAGCTTAAGTAATCACTAAATACAATTATGGTGTGGAAAACTCCTAGGTACAAGATAGTTAGTGTACTAAGATATGTCCTTAATTGCAAAAAGGGGAAAGAAGAAGAGGAGAGGTGGAGAAGGCATTGTAGGTACCCTCCATGATCTCAAAACCTGTGGCTTTTAACATACAGCTGGTTTCTGCCTAGTGCTGTTGACCTGCATGGTGAATACATTATATACTGTGTTAAGAATTGTGGGAATGACCCACTCTTTGAAAAGACAAGGCGAAGAGAACAAGCAGAAAGTCTGAAGAAAATTCCAGAAAAAAAAAAATATTATTAAATGCAAGAGAAAGAACAAAAATTTTAACAGAAATTACAGAAAGAAGGAATAGAAAAATAGTGAAGAGAGTTTGGGTTTTGCAGAAAATCAATATAGAAATGTTAGCTTTAAAAAAACCGAACAAATTGTTTGACATAGCACAGAAAACTATGATATCTGACATCTGTCAATGTATTTGGGCTTTATCACCACTTTCACAGAGCCATTCTATGAAACAGTATTCACCTAGTAGACCAGGCTCAATTAGTGTGCTATAGGTTTTTCTTTAGGAGTTTGATCTCTCTTCATATGGGCCCTTAAGAAATAAAGGCTGTAAAGCACTCTTAAAGCTCTTAGTGGAGATACTTCCAAATTTTCCTTGCTGAGAGATAGGTGAATAACCAACATGACAGCGAATAAACGTTTAAGTGAAAGTAGTGGAATTTGAGTTAAATATTGTTAAACATTAAGTTGGGGGGCTCTGGGACCCTTGACATAAGAAGGACCTGGACCTGTTGGAGTGAGTCCATAGGAGAGCCACGGAGATGGTTAGAGGGCTGGAGCACCTCCCATACAAGGACAGTCTGAGAGAGTTGGCGTTGTTCAGCCTGGAGAAGGCTCCAGAGAGACCTTATAGCAGCCTTCCATTGCTTAAAGGGGGCTACAGGAGAGATGGGGAGGCACTCTTTATCAGGGAGTGTAGGGATAGGATGAGGGGTAATGGTTTTAAGCTGAAAGAGGGTAGATTTAGATTAGATATTTGGAATAAATTTTTTACTGTGAGGGTGGTGAGACACTGGGACAGGTTGCCCAGATGTCATGGTTTAAACCCAGCTAATGGCAAACACCACACAGCTGCTCACTCACCGTCCCCCCCTCCTGGGGATGGGGGAGAGAATTAAAGGTGTAAAGGGAAAAGAGACTCATAGGTTGAGATATGAACAAATTAATAACTAAACTACAGTAAAATTGAAAATCATCATGATAATAATAATAATAGTAATAATAATATACAAATAACCAAATATACAAATGAGTGATACATGGCGCAACTGCTCACCACCCAATGATCAAGGCTCAACCTGTGCCCGGCCAATGATCCTGGAGCAGATAGTCCTGAATCCACAATCCCAGAAAAGATGTGAGTCCGAGAGCCTGAGAACTGATCGAGAGAGAGAGATGACCCAGAGAGTGAGAGGGGTGAACTTCTGGACAGAGTCTCATCTATATACTGGGCATGACGTGCATGATATGGAATAGACCATTGGGCAACTTGGGTGTCAGTCGTAAATGTTGAATCCTAGGCTAGTAACTGGGGCTATGCTCCCTCCCAGCTTCTCCTGCCCCTGCAGATGCAGGCACAGCAGAGAAGCTGAAAAGCCCTTGACTATCCTGGCAACAACTATAAACATCAGTATGTGATCAGCCTTCTCCTCAACACAAATCCAAAACATAGCCTCGTACTAGCTACTATAAAGAAAGTTAACTCTCTTCCTGCTGGGGACAGCACAGTAGTGGATGACCCATTCCTGGAGGTGTTCAAGGCCAGGCTGGATGGGGCTTTGAGCAACCTGATCTAGTGGAAGGTATCCCTATCTATGGCAGGGGGGTTGGAACCAGATGATCTTTAAGGTCCTTTCCAACCCAAACCATTCTGTGATTGTATGATTCTAGGACTTCGATTCAGTAAAAAATTATTTTACTAGACCCTGTGTGCAGGCTCAACATTAACTTGGTCAAGGGATTTAACCCAAGTAAGGAATCTGTGTGTTACTGTATCAAGTGGAATGAGGTATCTCATTAATGTTTAACTACTATCCAAAAATCTGTGCAGATATAAAAACAAATATGGTATGAAAAGCATGTATTCCCACACGAATCCTAAAATGAAAGACAGGTCATTTGAACAGGTTTAATTTTATATGACGTCAGTCCTCTTAAAGTGAGTTGTCTAATTTCATGCTAGTCACACAGGCTTTCTTTCCAGTAAACGGAATAAATAGGCACAGCTGAAAGATAAATAATCTGGCCTACTTTAGAAGCTATTTTAGGATGAAAAGTATTATCTTTTGGAGGTGCTTGTTTCTCTTTGACAACAATGAAGAGAACCTACAGTGACTGGTTCAGAGTGATCAATTTAACTTTTAGACCCCTAAATTATGGCTAATCAGTTGCATCCTTTCTTACATAACAGAGGGTCAAAGTGTAAAACACTTCTGCCAACAAGTAGTGTTCATTTTTTTCAGAAAACATGAGTTGTTACCTGTTAGTAATTCAGACATGGAGTAGTTCAAGAATTATCTACTTTGCTCTGCCTTTGTTTTCTCAGCGTTATCTACAGCTCTTGCTGGTCTATGTTTCAAAGGCTAATGAGAAGAATTTTATGAACAGTCTTAATATGATGTAGTATTTTTAAAGTACAGGAATATTTTGTGAAGGCTTTATGTTTCCATATTTTATATGCTCCACTGAACAGCATAGTAAAGATAAAAATATCTTTCAGTTTGATTTTTTTAACAAACACATCTCTTTAGATGTTTTTGAAAATTCTGTAAAAATAGAACAAAAAAAATCATATGTAGAACAGCACACAGGAATGCAGTTTATTTTGATGGATGACTAAACGTTACTTATTCTTTGCTTCCACTTGATGACTAGTTTTGAGTATGTTAGGGTGCATCCTTAGCTAGCAGTTCCCCAAAAGCTGTCCTGAGCTTTTGTATCTGTATGCGAGTTGTACTTCTCACAGTACTACACTATAGGTGATGTGCTCATCTTCTGGACATTTTCCCGGTGTTATGTGGGGGAGTTCTTGTACGTGGATCAAAATATGGTATTTCCATAAAATATACACAATGATCAATGTTACTTTGAATGTTTGGAGCTTGCTGTTGTGAAATGCTTACTGTCATCAGCCCAACTGCTTTAGGTAAATATTTGGGGGTCCGTCTCAGCAGCTCTCTTCCTGTCTGGCAAATGGCCTTGTTACAGAGTGACAGTAAGATGCAGTGCAGGGCATATACAGTTGTGGTTCGAATGCATGAAACTGCATGTAATTCACTGCAGCAATTGAAGGCCTGCTTTTGTCATTTGCATGTCATCAGTTTGTCTTATGATATTAATCTCATTTTGTACTATTTTGAATTTACAGAATCCTGCTAGGTAGACTGTTCACTTTTTATTCTTTTATTCAGGATTTTGGTTTACTGTTTACTATAAGAGCTTTAAAAATAGGAGCCATTCTTAGCAAAGCTAAGGTGGTATATCATCATGATGTTAAAGCTGTCAAGGACACGAAATAGCATCATAACATTTTGACTGAGTACAAGTGACTGTGCTGTAGTTTTGAGATTGTGGTTCGCAAGCCAAGTGTCAGTAGAGGTAACTCATTAGCTACATGACTTTCAATAAAAGACTGTATATGGATTGGCAGTCATGTAACAGTTAACTATATCCTCACAAGTGTTTTTTGCAGAACATAACTTCTCAGAAGGTTTGCTTCTAGGTAAGCAACCATGTTTATTTCGGGTCCTCAGGCTCCAATCTCTTCCTTATTAAAACAGCACCACCGAAGTAAGACTCTTACCTTTTCCAAATTAGGTTAAACTTTCTCAAAGTAGTCTAGGCCATGAGATGAGCCGTCTTCTTGTAGAAATGTTCACAATGTTCAAGTGTCCTGGGACTTGCTGGCCTATTGTACCAGACCCAGTGTAAGCAGAGCACCAGATTTTAATGAAATGTATTGAGGACCAGACAGACGGGTAAAACGCTGTGCCATATACACTGGAATCTCCAGAAGTGACTGAGGAATCATGAGTGGCTGGTGGGGAGACAGGGCATTCCAGCGTGTGTATTGGCACAACCTAAATGACAAGTTTGTGCAGTGAAAACAATGAATATCAAAGACTGAGAGGCTGTTTCCAAAGGCTGGTATATGCATGTGAATTTGTCCAAGCCAGATTCCTCATTTCTGTTTTAGATGAAGATAGGAGATGACGAATGGCTACTTCTCTGTCCTGACAATAAAAAAAAAAACACACTAAAAAGAAAGCAACACACACAGACACGCCCCCCACTCCAAAAAAAAAAAAAAAAAAAAAAAAACAAAAAAAAACCCAAACCCTGTTAATAAGAATTATCACAGTTAATGATCAGAGAACAGTACAACAGTATATTGATCATTTTACTCTGAAGATAGTCATACTTTGTGTAGAACACCTGCTAATAGAGCTGTTTTGAACTCATGTTTTTAACTTTTTTGTTTTAAACTTGATTTTCTTCTGAAGTTGAACATGACTTGTGTTTAAATAGATATGTAAATGGAACATCTCACATTAGAGATCTGGTAATACAGAACACATGAACAACATCAGTTTTCTGCAGTCATTAAGAGTGCTGATTAAGAGTGTATCTGTCTTCTCAACCTCTCATTGGACTCTGTATCAGTCATCTAGGGAAAAGTCAGTAGTGTCAAAGAAGTGGCAGCCAGGAGGTTTCTTGAGAAGTTTTGACGGCTAAAAAGTGAATCTCTTTCTGGAAACCACTGTCAATTACAAGTGACATGTCTTATAGCTTCTATATTCAATGGTGAAAGCAAATGTGATTTCTTTCTTTCTAAGCAGCGAGTTTATATCAGGTATTTCAATGGTATTTTATTGAAGAAAAATGAAAAGGTGATACTTTTGTTCATGAAGTGAAAGGATCTTATTTCAATCACCAAAAGCTTCATCCAGACTTGAGGGGAGTTTGAATGATCTTAGAGACCTTATTAAGTGAGTGAGGAAAGGAATGTCAATAGAAAAATCCCAAATTCAGGGTAAAGTATTCTTATGTATACCTGGACTCGTGCAAAGCATTGACACTGTCCCACATGACATCCTTGTCTCTAAATTGGAGAGACATGGATTTGAAAGATGGACCACTCGGTGGATACGGAATTGGCTGGATGCTCGCACTCAAAGAGTTGTGGTCAATGGCTCAATGTCCAAGTGAAGATGGGAGACGAGTGGCATTCTTCAGGGGTCAATATTGGGACCAGTGTTGTTTAACATCTTTGTTGGTGACATGGACAGTGGGATCAATTACTAAGTCTTGGCATGATACTATGTGTAATGGGTGTCATGTGTCCAAAATCCTAAGACAAATAATGAAATGCGGGAAGGATTAAGTGCACCAAACATAAAAAGATGTGCCTCTGTGGACACCCTTTATATTGGTCCACTAAGGGTGTGGGACTATAGGAGATAGAACTCTTTCTAACATTTTTTTTCTCCATCACCCCAAACACTAGCTTTGAACATGGATGTTAAAGAAATACTGCTTACTTATGTGAGAAAATTTGTCATTCATAGTCAGGAAGAATCTAGTCATCTTTGAAGCGCAGATTGTCAGTTCAGTTTAGTTGGTGTTGAATTTGTGATTGACTGTGGTACAGACATTGCCATTGAATGGCCATAAAACTTATCCTTCCTGTCAGTTTAAGATGATAAAATGCCTTTGCAGTGTTTTGATTAACATACTTAGTATTGCACCTCAGAGAAGAATTAAATATATTTCTCATATCTGATTTTGTACTGAGGAATTATTTTTGGACAATTTGATGTATTTATAGGACTCAATATAAAAGATAGGATACCATCACCAAAAGTGCAAAATGCTAAGAAAGTTAAGATGTTTGCAATATACTGTTTTGGTCAGTACCTCTGAATATGAATTCAAAGATAATGCAAATTACACTGTAGGGAGACCAAATGGCCAAATATAAGTTTTGGGTGATGTTTCTTATTTCTGGAATGTCAATTACACTATATTGTCAATATATTATGATATTCCATACAAGGAAGTAGCAATTGTATGTCAATAGTATATCAAAAGTGATCACAGCTCCAGAAAGCTGTGTTTTGGTGTATGAGGTGGATTTTGTTTTGTTTTGAATAGAAGCACTAGAAACATCTACTGCAAACCATTAGCTCTTCTGGAAAGTGAGGGAAAAAAGCCTATTTCCAAGATGCTTTAAAGTACAATGTATCCAGGTCCAATAAAATATTAGTTGTCTAGATATCTACTGGTATAACACAGTCACACCAACATGCATCAAAGGGTTTCCTCAGTTATAAAAGAGCTATCCTTGTGATTGTGGAAATTGAGATTACATCTGGAAGAAAAGGCATTCTCAATTGATTAAAAAAATAAATTCTGTGAGAATGCACTAATAGGAGAGCTCTATACAAGTAACTGTGAAATCAGCAAGGATGTAAAATAGATTCTGTGTTTAAAATAATTCACAAAATTACTGTGTGAGCTAATTAAAGAAGACTAGAGGGATTTTTATTGCTTAGGGTGTTAAAAATTAGAATGGATGAGACACTAGGGGGCCTGTTCAAAAACGTTTGAAACCTTTTGAAGTCATCGGAAGCCTGTCCCTTGAATTTCAGCTGGTTTTAAGTCAGCCGTAGATAGTTGTGCTAAAGGAATTACTCTCCATTGTTAGGATGCACAAGTATGTAGCCTGAAAGTGTTTTATGTTTTCTGACTTACACACTTCTAAGTGTAGGAGAGTATGACAACTTTTATTTTTTATATCCCAGAATAAAATTAGTTGCAATATCAATAGAAATGAAAATAGATTTCCCAGTTATATGATATAAGGTTATATATTTCCATATTTCTTGGTATTAATAAAGGAGATGAACTCTGTTCTTTGCTAAAATTCAAGCTCTTTTACCAGCCAAAGTACACAGAAAGCAGTAAATTTTCCAAGCAGAAAATTACTACTGAAGAAAATTTAGTAACTGAATTGGGAGTCAATAACAAATGTAATTTCTCATTATCATCACTAATTAATTAGGCTGTGAAGAAGTGTGGACTCTAATATGGAACCTAACAGGAAGGAACCATCTATTTCCCATAGTTTTTCATTAGGTATTCCAACATTTTAAAATAAAAATTTTAAAACACTTTAAAATGGATGAGTACATTCCATTAGACTTGCATATTCATAGCTCAGTTTTTTCTTTCAATAAAAACCAGAAAAGTCCATGTGAAGTATAACTTCTACTCCTGTAAGTCTTGCAAAACTGCATTATACATATGAATAACTGTATTCAAAATTCACAGTTTTCCTTGAAGGACTAGACCCCATCAGGCTGCTTGTGCAGATATGTACATAGATATTTGCACGTGCAGAAGCGTGCATGTGCTCCCTAAAATGCCAGCTGGGTGAAATTATTCTCCCACTCATTAATGTATCATCAGAATCAGATGAAAGTGTTAGCCATGGTTTTTGGAGATCTCTGAAATCAGTGTAAATTCTGACCTTTAGCTATGGCATACCGAGTAACAAACCGAACTGGAGGAGAACAAAACCACTGGTCACACACAAGCGTCTGTACCTATGTTAGTGTCCAAGGGGATCTGCCTGCAGGAGTTTGCCCATGTGAAATGATAGCAAAGTGACAGTGGCTGATACTTGCTCACTCAAAATGTCTTCTGAAGCAGATCTGCTACAGACCTCCTAACTATTCCACTTCTGGCTGAATTGTCATTAATTTATATATAACCAATTTCCTACCTTCTAGCAATCTAAGAAATGAGACTAGCATATCAATTTTAAGGTAAAGATCACAATTTGGGATGCCTTATATATATATATCTTAAAGATCAGAGATAAAATTATAGCTTTTTGGTTTTTTGTAATAATTATCCAGTCTACATTTTTACAGTTTCATCCAGCTAGTTTTAGCTTAGGTGAAAATTCCACTGGTCGACTGCCATCCATGTGTATCTTCTTTAACTAAATCAGCTGTTCATGGTTAATAGAAACACAATGACCAAATATATAAGTCAGTCACGTAGAAAATCAGGTAAAATCCCCAGTATGCATGACGTAGTGGGTTCCGTCGTTTGGTATAGGAGCTACAACTTTTAAAAGTAGCTTTCAGGTTAAAATGGCACTCTGAAAGTACACCTCTGAGGAGAAACAAATGGACCTCAAAATAGTTCAAGATCTGCATTGTACAATCTAGATCTTTTTTCCCCAGAGTTATAAGTTTTAGTTACTGAAGTTTGAGTACACATTTGAAAATACATGAAAATTTGCACTTAGAAAAAAGGCCAAGTTGATCCTTTGAAATGTACAATTTCTATTCATCCTTGAACTGGTGAATTTGTCTCTCTAATACTTGAATAATCTATTCAGTGTCTTCCAGTGAAGCAAAACCAGGTAAACAAAGAAGTGAAGCTGAAAAGCCAAGACAATGATGTTCTAAAAATATCTATATGCATCATTAAATTGTAACAGCAGAGATTTTACTGTTTGCATTTTATTATTTTAGTATTTCTCAGTGGGGAGTAAACAGTAGCTTTTTTTCAAAGTTTAATGACATTCTGCCCAGTAGTTTGATCTGTTTAATTAGTGTGTTGCACAGACAAGGTATGAAGATAGAAAATACCCCCCAAAACCTCTCTCTTCAGTCTCTCTTACAATTTAATTATTCTAGAATGTATTTCTTGGCATAAGAGGCTGTTACAAATTAACAAGAAATTATGTAAATTGATGCGACATCACTTCAGTTGTATAAACTTGAAGTTAGTCAGAAAAAACCTCAAAATTTTCTGGCTTTCTGTCGTGACTAAATACAGAATTAAAGATGCTTGCAAGTGTATCATTTGAAATCAACTGAAATATGGGACAACAAATTCATTTTTAGTGATCTCATATTAAAGTATCTATTTATGTTTGTAGTACAAAGAATTAAATTAAAATACCAGTGCTGTTCATACATTTTGTAAAGAAAGCTCAACAGTAAATCACTTGGAAGAATAATAATAACGTGAAAAAGTGGTAATGAGCCTAGCATAACTCTGTAAGGGAGTCCAGACACTCAATCCTGACAAAACTGGTTGAAAGTTGTTCTGATATTTTGGCTATAAACGGTCCCCAGTGAGTAGAATTTGACATCGAATTTTGACAGTGATTTGGTTTATGCAACAAAACTATTACAGACTGTGGCACTCAGGAAAAGCTTAAGGCTGGATTCATTAGGAAAAAGGTACCACAGGCATTGCGTAATTTCTCTTCGGATCCATTACATGAAGAATGGGCTTCGTATAGTATGTGATTCTTGCAAAAACCTCAAGACTAACAGTCCATGGATTGGCAGCATCCAGGCAGAGTTTAGACAAGTGCATAATTGAGTACTGACATCAAAGAGGATATGGGAAATATCATGCTCTCTTTGACCGTAGTAGAAAAGATGACATGATGAGCAAGCTGGGCTTGATAAAAGATTCTTATGTCAAAACAAACTAGTAACCAACAATTTTCCCTGGAGTGTAAAGCATCAGTGCAATGTTTCCAATAATGGGAAAGATACATCACATCACACAATACTATTGTATGTTTTCCCTGAATGCTCTTTAATTTTTCTTTTGCTATCTATTCATAAGAAGGCTAGACTGAATCTTCGACTAATATGCTGTATATACTGATAATTATTTCTGAGGTCCTATTTTCTTCCTGTATGTTTCGGTTCCCTAAAAACTACGGCTCTGTTGAAAAAGCAAACAACAAAAACAACAACAAAAACTATTATAAGGACAAAACCTAGCAAAAATAGTAAGATGGTAGCCATTCTTAGCATCAGAAAGCTTTTTACTTTTTACCCAAGAATTTCTTCATCTCTACAGATAAGGCTTAAATATTATTTTTTTAATAGTTAGACAATATTTTCTTCTGCAGAACTCAAAGTACTGTGAGAAGATGTAAATCAGGTTGTCTTTTTGGAGATGTGAACCTGATAATATACATCACATAAATTTTCTGGGGTCCCACAGAAAGCTGGTGGAAGGCTTAGGAGTAGACAAGGCATTTTGCTCATAATTTTAAAGCCCTTGCCCCAAAAAAATGATTTTAAGTTAATTAAATGTAGGATTTTCCCCAAAGCTTTTGACAGAAAAGATCCGTGTATACGGAGGAGAAAAATTTCAATGCAATGTATGACTTTTGCTACTTTCATTTATGAGAAATGGAAAGTTTTGCTACATCATTGAAAGGCTTAGATCTTACAAGGTGAAGGTTAAAATAGCTTGTGTATGCCTCTACCAGCAGTTTAAAAGAATCTAAATATTAGACATGGTTCATGGACTGACCAATTTTAGTTTTAATTTTTGATAGTGCAGTTAGTGGCAGCAGAAGTGTTAATAATTAGACATTTGATGAGTGATAGTTATTTCAAAGTTCCAGTAAGATTTAAAGATCTGTTTTGCTGTTTGCTATCCAAGCATTGCAAATTACTAACCTGAAAAGCTAATTTCTAAAAAAACATACAATAAAATCAAACTAGTGACTTAGAATATGGCATCCAAACAAATAAATGTAGAGCTAAATTGTATGTCGAATTTCCTCCAGGGCCCACATCTATGAACACAGAAACTTGCTAATGCAACCTGAATGATTAGGTTGTATAGCTCCCTAAGTTATTTCAAAATTTATTTTCTGTGAGGAAGTGCTATTTATATATGAAACAAGTTGGATGGCAAAATCCTTATGAACAAGGGTGGAGGTTAATTGACAATATGAAACTTACATTTAATTATGTTACTCTTAGTCCATTCTAAAATCTAAAAACCTGCAAACATAAATATTTGTTTGTTGCACCAAGAGTTTAAATCAGTTTTCTTAAAGAAGGTAAACTTTGATTCCAATTTAACTCTGCATAAATGTGATGTAGGGAAGGAAGGAAATGGAAAATAGTGACCTATGCAATACATCTCAGTCATCTGACATTGCTTGACGATGCTACTAGTACTTCTATGAGTTGTTTCCATATGAGATTTATGCATAGGTTAGTAATAATTTCAGATCATATTAAGCATTTATTTTTGTAATCTTCATTTACAGTGGTCCATTGCCATTTATACTTCAGTATATAATTGCTTCAATGAAGGAATTTCTGCATTAAATGAGAGATAACTGTATATTTTGTGAGATTGCAAGAAATCATTGTTAGTTCCAGTTGACATTTAATAAACACCCTTCATAAATAAGGTGAGTGAAATTTAGAAAATTAACTCCACCAAGTAAGACTGTCTTGGAGCACATGTAATTGGTCAGATGCTTCTAATATTCTCCCTCAGCAATGTAATGTTATGTGCACAAAGATATTCCTCTAGTATTCAACGTTATCTCTCTGAAAATTAGTAGCTGATAAATTAGATCCTGATGGGGAGCCAACAGAGTGCAGTCAACTGTGAGTGTGAAGATAACACTATTTGCATTCCTTATTATTCATAAAGAGTTACAGGACGCCCACATATCTGACATGATTAGAACACATGAGCAGTAGATTAAAAATCGTACTGTAACATGCAAAATGAAGTGGAAATGAAAACACATTTTGGCCATTATAAGGAAGTAATGTTTGTTCAGTATTTCCTAACTGCTCTCTGAATTTCTGCACCAGCTGTCTTTTCAAGCAAAAGAGAGCTTTACCTTTCTCCTAGAAGTTCTCTGCCTTTAAGCTTCCATAGACCTTATTGCCTAGGAATTACTTCAGAGACCGTTTTGTAAACCCTAAGTCATGCTGGAGCTGACAACTCAGGGGTGATTTTTTTTTTTGATGGTTTGTTTCTCCTTTTTTTGTGATTGTAACGTTAAGTAGTCTTAATGTGAATTTCTAATATTGAAAGGTTACTGTTGAAGTTAACGTATAAATCATAAAGGGTGGTAGAATGTATCTGAATCCTTATATTCTGCTGAGCAAATGTAAACGTACCTGTCTTTAAGTGACTACAGATAGTAATATATGCTAAATGTTGCAAAAAATATGACAAAGGAAGAGAAATATAAGATACCTGGAAAGATACATGATTGAAGTTGGTACAAAACTCACAGGAGTCGAAGGGAGACTGTTCACAACAGCAGTGAATTTTGGATCAGCCTCATGCTCCTGAAATCAGTGGGTTCCTGCTTTCGTTTAACTTGCAGTTTTCATGAGCCTTCGGTTTCTGCCTTCTACAAGGACTTTTGAGCTGAAAGAAGTTCACTGACATTTTGTGACAGAAATCTGATTGACACAAATATATATATTTAATAAAAAAACACAATCTCTACAGTCAGGTGCTTGAATTCTACTAGACAGCCTGATACTGGTATGCAATAAATCAGGAATAATTCCACTAAAAGCACACTGACTGATATATTTGCATGAGCAGACAATCAGTCACTTGTTCACTCTGCCTGTGGTCAGTTGTGGCCCCTGGTCAGTTGTGGTCCAGGTGGGAAGGAGCTATGTTAGAGTGCTGAGCCTGAGGTTATACACGTATTTCGAAACTACACAGCTTCTGGATCAGGAGGTTGTAGAAACAGTGATTTTGTTTTATTTGACATTTCATTTGTTTGATTTGACAATGTCTGTCATAGTCTTTGAACAGAATTTTTAAAAGACTCTTCAGGAAAGGAGAAGAGTGGCAGAGTAGAGGGGTTTGCAAGTTAAATCACAGTGGTTAAGGGTTAGGCATACTTAGCTTCTGAGAGATTTAATGAACCTTCATTACATAGTTAGGATGATAGCAGAAGAAATTTGAATATGGCAAATACAAAATAAAGAATATTAAAATATGTACTTGAATTATCCATATACCTCACTGGACCTAAAGATATTGTAATTGTTCTTACTGAGGACCAAGGTACCATTTCAGGGAGGTTTTTTTTAATAACTCTGTTCAGTGCACAGGAGATTTCAAATAGACAATGATGTTAAAGAGATCAAAGACCAAGTAGGAAATAATGTGGAGAATATCCAGTATCAGCTGAGTTTTGATTTTATCAGTGCTAAATTTTAATCACCTCATTTAAGCAAAGAAATTGAAAGAATTTGGAGAGCAAAATAAATAGGAACAGAAGGGAACTTGAAAGTCATGAAGAGAGGTTGAGAAGTCTAAAGCTGACTTGTATACAAGACAAATAAGACATAATAGTAAGATATAATACATTAGAAATACTAGTAGCATAATCATGGTCCCTATTGTATCTTTTCTCTTTATACCAAACAAAGGGAATCATCACTAAAATTGAAAATAGTCACTAATATTGAATGGCAACGTGCTTAATTATTTTCCACTATCCTTCCCTTGGCATAATGTTGAATTTGTCTGTGAATAAATTGGGACTCAGAGTTTGAAAGTATTAAAAAAAGCACCAAGAGATACATGTGACTGTGAAGAATATCCATAGTCACATCAGATAAAGCATGTTCTTTTTAGAAGGGATACAAACCCATAGATTCCTGAATTTAGGCAAACCATTAACTAATAGCATTTTTTTGCCTATGGGTTGATTGTTTCATAATTGTCAACTGAAGGGTTCCTTTCACCTTAATTTGAAGTGTGGGGTGGTGGCCTCTGTCAAAGATGTGATAGTGGATTAGATGGATCATTGGTCTGATTCCTTATGACAGCTCAAATAGTTCTGTATAAAGTAAAGGGGAAGAAAATCAAGCTCATATATTTTGCTGAAGATAAAAGCAACTGCCTAGTGTTGTGGCTTTTTTGGGGGAAGGCTAAATCTTGCAAGCATTTCTGCTACGCATAAATAATCCGGAAGTAAGGATTTCTGGAGATCGTGCCAAAATGCAATTCATTGTAGAAACAGCTGTGCTAATTTAAGTGCTGGCAAAGGTATAAAGCTATATGAGCATGGCCTTTTGCTTGTAGTAGTACACTCTGCTATGATGCAGGCCTTGTTCACCCAGGCAAAATGCACCAGTAGGTAAGGTGACGTTCATTCTGATACCTGAGCCAATTTATATTTGCCCAGTTACCTGTGTGTGATACCATATTCTGCTGTATGTACTTATCTTTGTGGAACAAACATGCAGTAGTACCTCTGTCAGCTACTTAGACTGGTTATAGACATTTTAAGCTTTTTGGGTCCATTAGATTGACAAAGAAGATAAAAATAGATGTAGCTCCCTTTCAACATCTACATGATTACCAGATCTGTATAATGAAGTCATCAGTTCATTAGAGGAATAGCAGGAGCAGTTCTTTTTATTCTGAAGGGTCCTTGAAAGAAAGAAGGGTCCTTTCCTTCCTTCTTGGCTTGCTTTTTGCTTTCAAGGAGAGCATGCACAAACAGCCCTGGGTTATATTTAACGAATGCAACAATAAACTTTTCTTACGTGCAATCTCTACTGCTTAACAAGTACGTCAGGACACAGAGAACATTCTGTTTTTCATCCATGTTCTGTTGCTTTTTGTGTCTGTTTTTGGACTGTTTTGGACAGCTGTGATCACTGGAAGGACAAAATGCTGATTACAACATGAAGGGAAGCTTAGAGACAGAAAAAGAGACAATGTTTCTGGAAGGAAAAAGAATATATGGATAAAAAAGGAAAATGCCAAGATTCATTATTCTCAGAACAACGTATCTCATATTTTCTGTAATGACTAATATTGTGTGTATCCAACAACACTGAGTTCTGCACTCCTCTAGTGTTAGCTTTTGATAGGAGTTTATAACCTACTTTAGACCACTTCTAAAAATCCCAATATAATTAATTTAGTAAAAGCCTGCTGTGGAAAAAAAAAACAGAAAAACAACATTTTCTTGATAGACTGCTTGTCAAGCAGCAAAAGGAGAGGAGCAAGAGTGTAGAAATATGAGGTCAAATGGTCTTGACCACCCTGGATTTACATCAGTAGCATTTGGAGCAGTACTTAGCTCCTAATCTCTAATGCCAGACATGCAGTGAGATCTTGAGCAAATCATAAATTTCTTGTGTGCGTTTCTATAGATAGCTGTACGATGGCCCTGACAACCCTATGCTTCTTGGGGCCATGGGGGCACCTGGGGCATCTTTAAACCTCATCTAAGCCATACAAGTCTTCCAGGCTGTCAGACAGGGTCCACTGAATCAGCTCTTCATCAGTCAGGTGACCAGTAACAGTCCTTATTGGGTGACCAGTGAAATCAGAAACATGTTAGATGAATTCTCTTGTACTGGATGAATAGACTGAGAATAGTACATGTTAGTCACGAGTGATGGAGTAAATTTCATGCATTGGGCTTTTGTCGTGGGTTAAGCTAACCCACCACAGTTTTCCATCTTTTTATGTAATGTCTGCTATTTTTTATTATCCTAGCACATTGGTTAGTTGTTTCTTAGATCTTTAGGTAGATAGTGTACCTGCAAAGCATAAAATGGTAATAAGTCCTCTAAGCAAGAAGATGGTAGCACTCTTCTTCACCTGGCTCAAGATGTAGCTTCTCTGGAATTATTTTCCTGTACCCAAAATACAGCCAATTCCAAGGAGAAATATATCTACTGATATATATGGAGTGTACCAGTAGCTCCCTGCACCCAGGTATTTTGGAGAGGAAAGGACAGTGCTTTAGCCAGGAATCAAATGATTTTTTTAGACATATCATGAGATTGCTTAATGTACTCATTTGTCAGTGCCTTTTTTTTTTAGTATTATCTGACATCAGAGGCCTAGTGATAGAAACATATCCCCCTTCTGACTTGCCCATATTCTTACCCATAGTGCCTGGATGTTTCTGGGAAGTTCTGACAAGGAATTGCAATGGTACAGGAGGCTGCTCAGCTCATGCAGTTGAAAGTGGCATATTCCAATGTCAAGCACTGAGTGTACAACTGATTTCCACAGTTCCATAATTAAGCCCTTTCTCATGCATTTACAGTTCAGCCTTTTTCTCATTTTGTGGTCCCAGGTGTGAGAAGCAGCTGGTTGGCTGATTTTGCGTGAGTGGCCAGCTGTGTCTGGCACGTATTCACGGAAGAGAAAATTGCACTGCGAAGGTGCGCTACTTAAGAGAACATTCTGTGTCCACAGGTTAGTGTCACAGCCTGCCCCGTACAGCAACCAGATGAGCCTCTACTTTTCACATGGATGAATATGTCAAATGTGGTAGCTCGACAGACTCCTCTACCTGTCCTGCTGCGGAGATGGTGCAGACATCAGAGAACACCCACTGGGGAACTCAAGATTGCGTTTCATACATAGGCTAAATTGCATACCTATTTTACATTTAGGTGTATACATACATTTTGTGTCTGAGTCATGCAAGTTGAAATCCATATGTAAATGTTAAAAATCTGGTATTTGCAAATATAAATGGTTTGATATGTAACCGGCTGCTGGTCCAGAATGCACTGAGATAATAAAGTCTTAATGTGACAAGATTTAGATTTATCCTAAACAAATGAACTGTATTTGATCATGGAAATGTTAATATGATTGGAAAAATGAAAAAAAAAAAAAAGTGGCAATGTGGTTAGTAGCCGATTTTTTAAACTTAAGATACACATATTTCTTGCTTTATTAGGAAAAGGTACAATTATGGTAAATGCCAGATTCTGTATGTGTCATTATCCTTAGTTACAGATGCTGATATTAAGGTTGACTGATTCACATTGCACAAATATGATGCTTTACACTATGGACCAAAACACAAAGAACTTCATGTGTCAGACAGGAATGAGTAATCCTGGACAAGCACAGGCTTACCAGTAATACAACCTTCAGGCTATGCAGTTTTGGTTTTTTGCTTTATTAGACATTTTCTAAAAGAAAAAAATCCTTCTCAATGATTAAATGCCTCAGTCAGACAACAGTTGCATAAACTGGATAAGGAGGCTGGAGAGTACACCTACTTCTGATATAACTCTCATCCGAGCTTTTCGGCTTACCTACAACATGTGCGTGCATAGCATTCAAATATCATTCTTCAATCACCTGCAACAAAAACAGACTAAAATAGGGGGGGGTTGTTGTTGTTGTTCTGTTTCTGGTCTTGTTTCACAAGATTACAAGAGTTTTAGCAGTGTTCTAATTTTAGGAAGATCAAAGGGGAGAATTTGAATGTGGAAGAGGGACAATAGTAGAGGATGATGGAGTAAAGGATGTTCTGTGATAGATGGACAAAGAATCCTGACCTGCTAAAGGAGAAAATGGTGAGGTTAGAAGTTATGGATACTGATAGATCAGGGGCTTACGAGATGCTGAGCAGAAAGACATGGAAAAGATGAATGATTCTGAAGGAGACCAAATGCATCCAGTGAGACACAGAAAAAGAAGCAAAGCAGACTGAGGACAAGGTTGAGCAAGTGGTAAATGGATGAGTTGATCCATGACTGAAACTCAGTCCGGGAGGTGGTGCTAAGAGGTCGAAGGGGATGTCATTTCAGCTGCACCAGTTACCCAGTATGAAAAAAAGAGGCTTGAGTAGAGGAAGAGCTCAGTCAGCATTATTTTTCTTTTTTTTTTTTTCCTCAGTTTGTGTAAGCTTTGAAATATTACATGTATCCTGTCTATTTTAATTTTTTTTTTAGGTTCTGAACTTTGGCTATGTCCATAATGTATTTGGTAGAGTTGAGGAATTGTTTGATTCATAACTCTTTTCCTTTCTTTGAGTATTCACATATATTAATTTAGATTTATATATCTTGATATCTATTTAAGGAGGTTGAAGCCAGTAGGATAAGTTGGTAAACTGCCTGAAGTTGTCTCTGCTTATATTAAACATGAACATACTGAATGCTAAAGCCATCATTATCACTCAATCAAGGCTGAGGCACCATTGTGGAGCTCAGGTGCTAATCTTTTCAAGGGCTTGAAGAAATTAGATGAATAAATCTCATCCTGGTCGAAAGTACCTTTTTTTATGTGGATGGATGGGATTTATTCACTGTAGGCAGTCTTCTTCACATACGATGAATATAGAGGCAAGGTTGATTTGGTTCTGATTTTGAAGAAAATGTCCCTTTCTGAAACATGCAGGCGCTAATTTTAACAAGGTTTGTCCACATGTCATCTGGATATAGGAAAAGACAAACTGACTCAAAAGGCTCCCTCTCCTGGAACTCCACAGACTGTCTTTGGAGATGGCTGTAAAGGTGAATTGGCATATTTTGCACACTTTCCATAGCCCTTACTATTCTCCTCTAGTGTTTTTCCATCTTTTCGCTTTTTCTATATTGCTAGATTATAGAGGCAGGTTATAATTTGAACAATTTCATTTCCAGTGGGCAATTAGCATACCAGTATAATTGGCCCTATGTTTTTCTCCCAGACAGAGACAGACAAGAGCACTCTACTTAATATTTCTTTATGAGCTCCATAGGTAGTATCCTAAAAATAGGCCTGAGGGAAACATCTCAGTCTTGCTAAAACCCACCGCTCTGGGACTGCTTCTGCCCCCAACTCTCCTGCGCCACAGCTGTGACTGACCTCCACAGAGTCTCATCACGCGTTCATGTGAGCTCTAGCTGCTTTTATTTTTACAAGTAGGAAAATGAAAGAGAATCAGTGAAGCAAGTTACTAAGGGCAAAATTTTAAAATACACAGGAATTTATCCTGCAATGAAAGCTTGTGCCTGACAAATAAAATTACAGCAGCAATAAAGGAGAAGTGTCCCAGTCTACAAAGCTAATGATATCTTTGGTAATTAAGATACAAAACTAGTGTAAGCACTGCAGTTTATAATGCATAGCAGAGCTGGTGGAGTGCTTTTGTCTTTTCTATTTTCTTTCAGAGTGAACAGATAATAGGTTCATGGTTTAAGTTGAGAATAAACTGTATTACAACATTAAGTCCTTAATTATTTGACCATTTGGAGTACAATTAAATATCGCTAAAAAGTGGTTGTTGGTTTAGTTAGCATTTCCGAGATTTTAATGAAAAACTGAATTATGTTTTAAATCTAATTTACTTAAACAGCCAAAACAAATCTTGTTGTGAGCAATTACCAAGTTAATCTCCACTTTTGCTTTTTATAAATTGGGAAAACCAGCTGGTTTCAATCTCTGTTTCAAACCTCAGTTGCTTTCAGTGGTAGTGAACAGACATCTTGTTGAATAGGTATTATCTTGAACTACAGTAATTCTTATTCAAGAATGTGCTAGCTGTCATATGATTAAAAAAAATGCAGAAACCTACCTAAAGCTTTGAGATAACAGAAGATATGGCAGTAATCTTATATTTAGATTGTCTTTTCTCCAAATAGTTGTGCAGAGTTTTCAGCTGGAGGTTTGAATGATGAGCAGTCACTTTCAATTAATTAACTCTCATTTTTAAACAGTGAGGCCATCTTTTTTCATCCAGTTTCTATTTATTCTGCATTGTCCATCTGGAGTCATACAAGGAAGAGAAACAAAATGTTCTGAAATGTGTTCATGGGCACGTATTTGTGATTTTGTATATTTTTGGCATAATAGCCCATTTCAACATTACCTGATTATAGGAGGGGTATCCATCAGCATCTATCTGTAATTTGATTTTATGCTGATGCCATTTCCTACAGGGTTATATTTCAAACTGTGTATGTAGCAAAGCTGTTTGGCAGCAAAGTCCATGGGGCCAAGTAGGGATTTGCTGCCAGATAAATTGATCCTTTACTTTCTACACTTTTTTGAACTCTTCTTGTCCTACTTTGCTGTCATTTACACCCTGCAAGCCAGTGCGAAAGTCATCAGTGATTGCATGAATGTTAACAAAAAATAAAACTTGTCTGATGATTGAGGGATGTACTGGTGCTATTACATACATACTGTCTTTTATTTTCAAAGAGCATTGCACTGAATAACTCCTGAGAGTTGAGGGGGTGTATTTTTTATATGTATAGTGCTGAGCAGTTTTCCAAGCTGGTGGTTGAATTTATTGAATTTATTAGGTTACAGAAGCATGACAATATGATAATAGTATATTTTATTTAGACTGAATTGACTATATCTGTAATATAACTCCACACAAGATAACAGAAATATGCCAACAAGTAGTTTGACCCTGATACATATAAAATTCAACATTTAAATTGCTTCTGAGTTTGAGTACAGAGATCTTAGTCAATTTAGTCCCATGCCAAAGCTATAAAGGATAAAAGGGAAAAAAAAATAGTTTGAAATAGAAATCAGAATGCATAGGCAAAATAAATTCATGCAAAAATTATTAAAATATCTTTTTCAGGCTGAGGACATTGCTTAGAATTGCTTTTTTACCTGCACACAATTATAAGTCAGAAAAGAAGAGTCCTGTCGCTGAATCTGGGGTGGACAAGTGTGCGTAGTGGCTATTTTTCCA
Source organism: Pterocles gutturalis (assembly GCF_000699245.1). NCBI lineage: Eukaryota > Metazoa > Chordata > Aves > Pterocliformes > Pteroclidae > Pterocles > Pterocles gutturalis. Next base: position 27,362 of record NW_010100032.1, on the reverse strand, counting down.
ATTTGTTAAAGCAAACCATAGTAGAAAGAGCAGAACATATTCTCAGTATAAATGGCTATGACAGCCGCAAACAGACACTCTAATGTGCTACTCACAGTTGTACTCAACAACTACTGCAATCTGTCCTCCACAACCACCTCTCTTTATTTTTGATTATTTCACGGCTTGAGACACCATCAGGCAAGTCGCTTTCCTTCTCTGCAGGAGCTGCCGCAGCCTGTTTTGCCAGTGCTGTGAAGTGTAGGGAGGCTCAGGGTCGCTGTGAAATTGAGAAAGGAAAACTAAGAAGGTAGTCAGGAGGACAGAAGGAAAAATGGAGCAAAATCTCATGCGTGTCGGAAAAGATTTTGTTGGTGCCCAGGTACAAATCAGAAATCTTTGTGACTTTGCCTCCTTAGATGTCCCAGTGATCGGGGCTCACTAGCAAAGGGCAGAGTTTCTAGACCACAACAGAAACTCACTGGCCTTTGCCAAAGGATTACCCTGGGAATCTCTAAGTCTTTCTTTTGAAATAAATTTTTAAAAACAAAAATAAATAAATAAAGGAGAAAGGACAGAGAGACTGGAATTTATTTTATTCATCCTTAAGCCTCATTTCTGATATCCTCCTTTCCGTGCCCAGATTTCTGATGTTGTTGATTCTGGTTTGTTAGTGAAGGTCCTTACAGTCCTTGGATTTCATGGCCTGTCCTTTATGCCTGCATTCACCTGGATGTTTGCTGCCTTCTCATGCCTTTTCTATAGAAATTCTCTCTTACCTATTAGTGTAACTCTTTATGAGCTTGCTACAGCTGAGATTGCAATTGAGATAGTTCTAAGGGCCCTGGTTGCAACAAAAAGAAACAGACACACTGGATACTGAGGAGCTTTCCCATACAGCTTGACAACTGTCCATCACTTTCACATCAGCTACTCTCACACAATTCTACTTTGGGGATTTTTCTGGACAGATATTACATGTCATGTCTATTTGAAAAAGACACAGAATGATACCCCATGGATCACCAGTGATTGGTTTTAGTGCTCAACCTGAGAAACGCTGAGAAAAGCTTTGTTCATTTAAGACATGCAGGTGGAAGATTTGCCATTGTCTTACCTGAGCAGAGGAGAAGGCTGCGGGGTTACGATGCTGTGTACCTCAGAGGTGGCTTTAGTACCTGAAAATGCCCTATTCAGGGAAGCTGAGTGAGGACACTTCTCATACTCAGTTACCCATCCGCTGCAGTGAGGCCCTCTTTAGAGATACTCCCACAAGAGTGGTTCTGACATTGGATTTAGCCACCCCTTGTATCAACTGCTTCCGAGTTCATTTGAACTTGACATCCCCTTCCTCCAGTTTATAGGGGCAAGCAGAGTAATTCTGCAGATGTAAGAGGACAAATAAGAAATTTATCATTTAAACCATCTCTGCTTGGAAGAGTCTTTTTTGAATTTGTGTGTGAAAAAAACTGAAGAATATTTTTTTTCCCCAGTAGGATATATCTATATATATATAAGATATATTTAACCCATGTGTTTATATTTCCTTTCCTTCTGGTGAATTTCTTCTTTTACTACTGGTTAAGTTGACATAACTGCTATAGACAGGGGTAAATAATGCCATTATTTGTAGGAGTCCCAGAGCAGACCACTTCTGCAGCTGTGGTCTTATTTTTGCTTTTACATTTCCATTTGTATCGCCTGACACCTGCCTGGAGCTCTGCTCTTTTGTGTTATAACCTCTACCTGTAGAGTGCAAAGGAAGGTGAAAAGACCTGTTTCAGATGTGTTTACTTCGTGCTGATTGTTTTTAATTGTGGTGATCAATTAGAGTTTGCAGCACATTTCTTTGTAGCATCGTTTGCATGGGAGGCAAGGATCACAGATCCCCACTGCCTGTGCGTGTCTGTGTCTTTCTGTTCCCTCTAAAAACTTTTGAACTTGGTGTATTTTAACTGAATGTGACAGAAATAGAGGACACTAATTAATTAAATAATTAGATTTCCACAGATTCATAAATGTTTCAGTTGGACATCAAGGTCAATCAGACACAAGACACTTCTACAGGAAATCATGTTTTATTAGTTCCAGTCATGTCAGAACTTACTGTTGACTTTCATGAATCATTCAATTACTTTGGTGCTAGAGGATATATATAAACACGTACAATAGATTTAGATGGCTGTGAAATCCGTGACTTTCAAACTGTCCAGATTTTCAAACATCCTTAAAAGCAATTGTGATAGTGCTTGAACACCCAGTAAAATGTAAATACCGAACAGGGTTTCATGTCTGAAAACCTTTGATAAGTGGCTAAGCATTTTCAGTGTGTCTCTGTGTATCTTTGCAAGCACATGTATAATTTGGAAGTAACACGAGAGAACATTGTTGTGCTTTTGTAAGTATGAGCATCAAAAATGCCTTTTCAGTCTTGGTGATGTACTCTTTTTGAGGACACATGGAAGCTCTGAGTACCAGATTCCTCTCTGATTCTTTGCATATAAGCATACAGACAAACAAATTAAAAAAAAAAAAAAAAGAAAAAGAAAAAAAAAGCTTAAAAAGCTTCAGATTTCTCAGTCAACTATCTGGAGACATCTTTCTTTCCTGAGGTGCATTAAAAATACTTCACAAATAAGGTGCAATAATGAACTAAACCTATAAATCTGAAATAGTTGCCTAAGCTTTCCTAACAGTTGGCAGAAAGAGACAGGAGCTGCCAGAGGCTAATTCATAAGTTAAGTGTTAAAGGTAAGTGGAATACATTGCCCTGTGGACGTTCCAGTCTCTTTTTGTAAGGCAGTCTAGGTGATTGGCTTGGATTTGACAGGTAGCATTTCTGTCTCATCTATTCGGCAAATTGACATATCAGTTTCTGTTGGGTTCCATGGGAAGTAAAGTATTCCTCAGTGTAAAACAGGCAAGATCTACCCCTTACTATTCCTTTAAATTGTCTGTTCTTTTCCATATCAAATTCATCAATATAATTGTCCTCCTATTTAAAATTTTAAAATGAGGGCCAGTATTCAAAAATGAGTACTTAAGTATAGTTTCTCAATCCTTATCTGAATCTTTTCAGAGTCTAAAGCAACTTCAAATCTTCCATAATCTGGTTTTGAGCCCAGAGATTGATCTTGATCTTGCAAGCATTTTCCCTACTGATTTCCCATTGTTTGCAATGGAAGTTGCATTAATTGAGAACTATTCACCTTGACCAGTCTAATATCATATTCATCACATCTCAGAGTCTCTGAAGCATTTATCTTTGTTGTTGATAGTTAAACAGTGCCAGTTCTGTGAGAAAGACGAGCTGAAAAATCTTTGCAGTATACTACCTAAGGAATGCTAAAGACTGAAATTTATCTGTGTCCTTTGTAAATTTATTCTGAAATTGTGGTAGGAAAAATTCAGTCCTGTATCTAATAAATCAGTTATATTGGTTGTGAGGAGTTTGTGCTGTTTCCCTAATCCACAAGCGATATGCCTTCTACTGAGAAGTATGCAGTTCACTGTCTCTGTTTATAAAGTACTGTCAGGCTAGAGAATGTGGAAGAAAACTATTAAAAAAAAAAAAAAAAAAAAGGTACTAACTTTCCTTTTAAAATCTCTCAGTACAAAAGATTCCAGTATCAGTAAGCCTGCAAGCAAGATGTGTGTTGCTTCTAAATAAAGCTTCTCTTCCAGGCTCTCTTTTTTTCTCACCTTACACACACAGGCACTCAAGGGACACACTCTTGGCAGTTTCTGCCACTTCATTTCTAAAAACAGACAATAACCTGTTGTCTTCATTGTAGGCTCTTGATGTCCTATTACACCAGTGACAATTCAGGCAAAGAGAGCTTCCAAGCTTGGCAAAGGCTGCAGTCCCCTCTGCTTCTTCCTCTTCATTCTCCAGAATTCTGTTAGAAGCATGAGAAAGGAGGGATGCAGCTCATCTAGAAGCATGAGCAGCTTTTGTAGCTGCCACCATGCCACGTGACAGGAGATCTGCAATGCCACACTGCCCTCCCTTTAAGGGAGAGATCTATAACCCTCTCAGATGTCCCCTTTCCCCCCGCCCCTGCAGCATTAATATTTTGCTCGTTGTCAGGGAATTTCCAAGGGCTAACACAAACAGTTTCCTTCCAAGACTGATATTTCTGGATGACAGGATAGGAAGGGCCACCTTCAGATTCTGAAAAACGAGGTTTCTGCGAAGCAGGCAGTAGTTTTGCTTTGGTCTTAGAGGTCACTGCAGTATCTTGCAAGCCATCAAAAATAGAAATGGGTCCCATATGTCACTGAAAATCTACTTTTCTGGGAAAAAAAAAAAAAAAAAAAAAAAAAAAAAGAGTTATTTCCCCAATATTTTATTTATTTTTTACTGTAATATATAAGAACATAAATAAATGTGTTCTCTTCCTGAAGTGTAAATCTACTATGAAACTATTTTTGTAACAACTGCTAATTCACACTGGCTGCATTTAGTAAGGAAAACAATGTTCATTTCAGAGGGTTGTTTTGGCTTTTCTAAAAACTTTCAAGACCTACAGAGACATTGCAGCTGTGAGAAAGGGAGCTGGATTCTATTCCCTTTTTGTGCAACAACTAGACCAGTGAAGCCCTGGTCAGTCCAGCGAAGGATTGCACACACATGGGAAAAAAAAGCATGGGTGCAGTCACTGCCCATGGGGGTCAGTGGAAATCCTGAGCACAGTTGCTCTGAAAACCACGGAGAATCACAGCAGAGGTTGGTGCCCAAAGCAATGCGTCAGACAGAAGGAGATGTGCTGTGGTGCACTGCTCCCCACAGAGCTGCATCTCTCGTGCTGACACCTAGAGTGACTGCCTATCAATCCCCAACAATCTACCTTCTCCTAATAGTCTACATCACATTTTAAAAGGTGCTTAAAGACGACTATCAGTGGTATCTAGAAATAGAGCAGGGAGGTGTTTTAGGACTAGCTAAACAAGTTGCAAACACCAGTGCATATTCAGTTGACCAACTCTGCATTCAGAAATGACATTTCATTCCCTTGTCTGATGCAGTATTGTTGGGAAATCAGCTGCAAATAAACATTACTTCAGAAAAGATGGAGAAGGAGGACATTATCACATTCATTTAAATAAAAGAAGTGAGCACAAATGACAAGGTTATTTTTTTTTTTAGTTCACTGCTTGATGTGGTACAATAAATCATCCTTGATGTTTCCCCCATTTTATTGTCAGTATCTGTGAACAAGCTAGGAGTAAGATGATTCTTTATGAGCTATGACATTCATCTCAAAAACAAGACTAAAAATTCAGTCTCCAGAGGAAAAAATTAAAATCGTTAGGGAAATATGGAACAGAATGTCTAATCATAACCATGGTGTGGCAATGAGGCATTTTGCTTTGTAGTTAGAATTAGCTTGGTAATTATAGCAAGTTATGAATTTTGCAATTATTATTTTTTAGGAATATATAACAGTCCAAGAGAGTGGATTTCAAAGCAACAGTGTTTTCAACATCAGACAAAATTGTACCAAATTACTAAATAGAAGAATACATACACACAAAACATAACTGTAACTCTGCAAGTAAACTGAAGATGCACTGAAAGCATAGTATTTACTGGTGAAAGCAGGGACATGTCACCTGGGAGGAATATTGAGACACTGCCCAAGCATGTATAAACAGGGTTAGAAATGTCAAAGCCCACCTGAAGTTGAATCTGGTGAGGGACACGAAGGGCAACAAGAATCTTCTACAGGTACATCAGCAGCAGAAATAAAACGGGGGAAAATATGTTCCTGCTGCTGAATGGTGCGGAGTACATAGTGACAGAGGATGTAGAAAAGGATGAGGTACTTGGTACCTTTTTTGCCTTGGTCTTTACTGGTAAGACTGGCCTTCAGCAATTAAAAGGTTCCTGAAACCAGTAGGAAAGTCTGGAGAAAATTTGCCCTTGGTGAAGGAGGATCAGTTAAGGGAACATTTAAATATATAAGACAAGATAGGACATACGAAAGTCCTGGGACCTGATGGGATGCACCACAAGTGCTGAGGGAGGTGGCCAGTCACTGCAAGGCTGCTCCTGGTTATGTTTGAAAGGTCATGGCTGTCAGGAAAGGTTCCTGCGGGCTAGAAGAAAAACAAATGTTATTCCTATCTCTAGGAAGGGCAGGAGGAGGATCCAGGGAACTGCAGGCTGGTTCAGCCTCATCTCAGTCCTTGGGAAGACAATGGAGTGAATAATCTTGGAAGACATTACTAACTGTATTAAGGACAAGAAGGTGATTGGGAATAGTCAGCATGGATTTATGAATTGGAAATCATGCCTAATAATGCCTTTGCACAATGAAATAACTAGCTTGGTGGATGGGAGGAGAGCAGGAGATTATATTTATCTTGACTTCAGCAAGGCTTTCAACACTGTCTTCCATAATATCCTCACGGACTAACTGGTGAAGTATGGGCTAGGTAAATGGACAGTGAGATGGACTGAAAACTGGTTGAACTACTGGCTCAAAAGATCGTGACAAGCTGCTCAAAGTCCAGCCTTCAAGTTAATTCTGTAGTGTGCAGGGTAATAATGAAGCAACAAAAGCATCTTGCTTAGCAGGATGCTGTGAAACTTGTACCACACTTCTGTAGACATGCTGATGCAATATTGAATGGACTTATTTTTAAGGTAGGTTAAGCAATTAAGTTTAAGTTGAAGGTAGTCATATCTTAAGGAGTGCCTACACTTTTCTGCTGGCATGGGAATTGTATGACTTGTACGCAAGTTTGGGAAGAGGATCTGGCCCAGAATTATTCCTTGGAAAGGACCTTGGTCAGCTTTTGGGCCGGATCAGCATAATTAATGGAGGAAAAGGGGATGAAGCCATGGCAAATTTACTCTACATTGGCATAAAAGGCTGTATCTCTCTCAATGTGAGCCTGCAGGTACAAATCAAAGAACATGATTTCAGGAATGAGCCAGGTATGCGGGCACAATTCCGCAGCTGCAAATTATAAGACTTTTTCCTGCTGCAAATATGTCCTCAATTACCTCTCATTTATTTATAGAGTGAATGCCTTTCACTGCATAAATCACTTGACACCATAAAGTAATGTTGAAAGGAATAGCAGTTTAGGCAAAGTTATACTTCTCACATGGAAACAGGACTGCTTTGAAATGTTCCCGTTAGGTTGGCTTTATGAGTATCTGCTGGAAATTTTACTGAGATGGGAGATATTCTCTTTGAAGTACAGTGACTATATCTATATTGTGTTACAAATGAGGTTAGAAATATTTCATTATTGATTATGTGATTAATTAGAATGGTAGCTAGAAGGAAAACCTTTATTAATGTTCAAGTGAAGTTTTATTTTTCTTTTGTTGGATAAACGGCCAAGTATATTAAAGGAAATTGCTTTAGAATTAACCAGCTGACTTAAAAGGGTTAACTGCAATTTGGGGAGAGCAAATCTGTTTACTTCCTTATCTGTCTTGTACCAGAGAAAAGTAAGTCGCATGGAAAATATTTTATAACTGTAGCTAAGCTGTTAATTAGAACACTTCTAAACCATGGATTTTGTGAACAAAATGAAACAAATCTTTTATGGAAGAGAGCAGTTCAGAGCAGTTAGGTATTACTTTTGCTTACAGTTTTTCAAATGTTATAATTGACGAGTTTCAGGGTTTAAAATCTGTATTTTTAAAATTTGTATATGTGTGTTTAAATATGTATTTTTAAATTTGTATATTTTTTAGAAAAATGCACAAATCTTTAAGTGTAGGAATAAAACTGTAACAGCAGGAAATATTTTTTTTTTCTCTTTTCCACTTAAATGTGTACCTGCCTAGCACCAGACAGTGTCAAGGCAGTGATAGTAATAGGCTTAGCTATTGGTGTCTTTTTTATGAGGAATAGTTTCCTGGAAAATGCAGTTTAGCTGCATCAGGGGAAGTTAAGATTGGACATTAGGAAAAGGTTCTTCACTGAGAGGGCGGTCGGTCACTGGAACAGGCTTCCCAGGGAAGCGGTCACAGCACCAAGCCTGTCAGAGTTCGAGGAGCACCTGGATGACGCTCTTATTCCTGTGGCTTAAGTTCAGGTAGTCATGCAAGGAGCAGGGAGTTGGACTTGGTGATCCTTATGGGTCCCTTCCAACTTGAGATATTCTATGATTCTATGATTCCAGATGTCAAACTCCATGAGAACTTTGCTTTAATCTCTTAGATGAACTATGAAGAGGGAAGGGAAATGTTTGCTTTCAACTTTTTGGGAACTAAATATTGCAGCTTTTTTATTCCAGATTATGACATTTAAAAAATTTTGTATAAAAGTGAGGTTTTATGTGGTTAAAAACACCGGGGAAAAAAAATTATTTTGCTTTGAGAGGACCTCAGGCATGATGGCATGGATTAGTTGTCACCAAAAATAACCATTATTCATGCTAATGCAGAAACAAACTTCGAGCATTTGCCTATTTTTGCCATTGTCATGTAATGTAATCTGTATGAAAGCTAAGATTGGAGTGAAATCATTTCTACCTGAAATATTCTGCCCAATTTTAAGTAGCAGGATAATGTTGTTATGCATTCATTCATATACTGGAAATTGGTCTTTCTTTGAGTTATATGGCTGGAATTATTTCAATAAAGTGTAGATCTCTTAAAATATTGTAAGCCTAACGTGAACAGAGTCATCGTATTTTAATGCACTATTATTACTGTAATGCTTATTCCTTAAAGAATGTTAATACCTGTAAACCTTGTCCATTTATTTTTTTCTGGTAGAAGTTACTTAATGGGGTGATTTCTGCAGTTCTTAGCGAAGATATCAGAGCAAAAATTAAATCTCAAACCCTCCATCTCAGTTATTACTCTTAAAATAACATCATGTAAGATAATTTACAGTCATTGTCACCCATGTGATTGGTAGTATGAAGAAAATGTGAACTTAATAGGATTGGCATGGAAGCTGAGGTGCACTTCTGCTTACAGCAAGCCGTCATCTCCTACCATGGAGGAGCCAGTCTGGGGGAACTTTGTGAGGAACCATTCAAACTTGTTGTGTTTCCTCACTTGGTGAGGAACCATGTAAACCGGTTGTGTTTTACTCATTTTGTGGTGGTATGAACTGCTAGGCACATTTGCAAAACCACCTACTGGCAGTGAATGTTTAATTTTGGTTTTGCAAAACAGTAAGTCTATATTTTCAAACCAAACGGAGCATCCAAAGCTCCATCTAAAGTTGGTGGAAAGCGTCGAAGCTCAATACTTCAAAAACCAGCTAAAGAGATATTGCTTAGGTAACAGACAAGAGAGCCGCCTTAGTAAACCTCCTGATTTTAAAAAACCCAAACAAACCTAAAACCTAAACACGTGCCTCCTTCCCCCAGGGAACCACAAACCCAAGGTGACTTATACAGACTGGGAATTAAATATAAGCAGACAGGTTTTGAAGCAGTTTATAAGAAAATGTTGGACATTATATGTAAATTCCTACCAAAAAAATGTGCAAAAACCAAATAATTTAATTGTGTGAAATACCAGGGAGACCTCAAAAAAATCAATAGCTTAGTTATGTCACTAATATTTATATTACTGCATTTGGTTATATAATTATTCTAAACTTCTTACATTAACTAGATACAGAAGAAAAGGAATTTTCATTTTTTCATATTACAGGGTCTTACTGCAAACATAAACATAAATAGGACGGCTGTTCCGGATGGGTTTATTCAGTAACACCCACTACTTGTTGCTGGTTGGCTACTTGCCGTGAAAAGTAGGGGCTGCCAAAAGAAAAAAAAAAATTCCTTTTTTGAACAAGAAATATTGGGACTAAATTCATGCCTTATTGTCTGTGTAGCACATGTATGCATCTAACATCTCTCACCTCTCTTTTGATGCAGACACTGAAAATAACAAACCTTTTATACACAGGGTGAGGGAAAAAGCAAATACTGAATCTTCAGACTAAATAAAATAGTTGAAGAAAATTATGCATAAAGAGGCAAGCATTGAGCATGAATGTTAATTTTATTATATATGTGACTTTGGTATAGTTTAGCTGGAGAAATAAACTGCCTCTGGAGATGCTTGAAGAATAAGAAAATCAAGCATTTCTCCTTATTCAGAAATAACTCCGTATTGCAATAGCACTAGTCTTGAAGCACCAAACCTTTCGGTGAATTGATTCTATTAAAGAAAAAGTGCATGTCCCTGGTATACACATCTGTTTTACACCGCTATAGATGGCATTATCAGATCATTATAAATTAAAATAGATGCTGGGTTTTTCTTTGTGTATCCATCTATCCATCAATGTGCAAATTATAACTATAGGCTGTGGCAGTTTGGAGGGAATTAGTCTTAAGTTAAGTTGATCTCAAAATCTGTAAAACCACATTACATGGGGGAACTGCCTCTGGAACCAGCATTACCCTGCTTCCCAACTGGTGTATTTTAGCCATCAAGAATCAGGCTTTTTTTGTCTCTACTTCTTACTGTTGTGCCAGCACAGTGACTGCATTACCAAGAGATGAAGAAAGTCTTCAAATTTACGTGACTAACAAAAGTGTGATTTTGGTGATTGGTGATTGGAATGCAGTGATTTTTCTTATTTTCCTTAATTTTAGCATCCTTTCAATCATAAGCTGCTAAAGTCAATTTTACGTCATAATTTCCTACTGATTGTAATGGATCCTGAAGGTGCCTGATGTAAAATAGAATTTCATGTACTTAAGTACTTAAATAGGTAATAGATTGTTCACTTTTTGTTACAGTGGGTGGGTAACAGAGCACCTCAAAGGTTGGTTTCCTGTGGCATTTTCCTTCTCAGTTATGTTGGTACTTTTGAAAATCCTGTTCCCAATGTTGATGACATTGGCTTTTCCCTCTTCATGGAGGCTGCAAGTCTCGTTTGAAAATGTGGCACATTATATTGCTCTCACAATCTTCCTTTCTATCAGATAAACTGTTAATTGTAGGAATTTACTTTATGGTAACTTTAGCAACTTATGTAGTCACCGAATTCTCATGTCAGTAGTATCATATTGATATCATACCTGAAGTGCTGGCTGACCTTACCTCCCAAACGATGATCAGTTGGTCATTCTTACCAGTACTTGTATATGTTAACATACTCTGCATCACCTATCCAGCTCTGGGTTTACAGAAAGAAACACAATGATTTCTGCTTCTGCTTTAGTCTCCTGCCTTGGAATGAAAATGAAAGGCAACACTCCTGTCCTTTCTGACCTTTTCTCAGGTTTGGCATGTTCACTTTTGCTGAAGTAATTTTCTATGAATGAGCAAACTCTTTTCAAATAGCTGGTTTCTTCCTTCCAATCAAAATATTTTGTTTTGCTCTTTGGGAAACTGATGTGTCTGCATCAAATTTTACAAGGTAGCTTGTCAGCACTTGAAATAATACAGTACAACAAATTGTCCATACTGGAGTAGTGCAGTTACAGCATAATTAATGGAGCTTTCAGGGCTCTCCTGCCTTCGTTAGTGTGTAAGAATGTTTTCCATTCATAATTCTCTCCATGACAACTCGTAAAATGAACAGTTTGTGCTCATTTTGTGCTAGTACTCGGTTTGTTTCTCAGTCATCCAAGACCATCTGCACATTCTTTTTACTCTAAAGATCTATATTTCAATTTCAAATCAGCTTCCAGTTTGATGAATATAGTAACCCAAATACTGTGCTTGAAGACGTCTTTAAATAAACTCAGATACTTTAATTTCTTCTTCTAAAATTCCTCTGGACTAGGTACGTCTTCTAACAGTATGCATATCTCTTGAGTATACATAGACTTACGTAAATTTGTCTGTAATTCAGGAGGCCCACAACGATTTGCAGTTCTCCATCTTCAATGGAGTTCAATGTGGTTTAAAGCCCAGATAGTGTGTTTCAATTGGCAGGATGTTATTTATTCTAAATAGTCTTTCCCCAAAATACAGCAGAAGTTGAGAAAAATGAACTTGGAGCTGACTTTCTAAAAGATTAACACTTGGCAAGTTGTTATTATGACAAAACCGATTTTCAAAATTGTCTGCCTTTTTTCTTAGAAAAACTATTTCCTCCTGAGTCTGCCACATGTCCTTTCATTTGACAGCAGAAAGTGACAATAGTGAGAACACGTCTTTTACTCTGTTCCCCCCAACAATTTTTTTGTAGTTTTTATCTCTCCTTTCAAGACTGTTGAACTACTGTACTATCAGTCTTTAGGAAAAATTCATAGGATGAAGCATTTTCAGATAGCTTTCACAAAAATAGGCATTGTCTACTACTTAAATGTCATACATTTTGATGATTTATTTTTAATTTTGACCAAACTTTCTCACTCAAACTTTGTCTATATTGTCTGATTATTTTTTTCCTTTTTTTTTTTTCTTTTTTAGCTGCAATTAAAAAGGTAACTGCAATGGTTTAGGGGTGGCCAGGGGTGGGCATGTAAAATCGCATAAAAAGAAGCTAAGCATTTCAGTCATAAACACACAGGGAAAAAAGTCAAGTAGCATTTATATATTTCACTGTTCTATAACACCCGGGTCAGATTACAGCTTAACAAATAAGCATTTCACTCTCCATGTT
>NW_010100032.1:0-14806 GCF_000699245.1 Pterocles gutturalis | reverse complement strand
TTCACAAAGACCCAGCAGCTCAGCACACTCCCTTCACCAGTCGGGCTCTCTGCTGATCATTAAGAAACCCCTGCAAGGAGCCTGCAGTCAGGAAACATTAGCCCTGTACATATTCTTCCAAAAGTAGAAATCTGTAAAACATCTGCCTTCTTTATTGTACTTAGAAGAAGGGTAACCCACAGAGACTGATGCTATTTAGAAGTGAGAAAAACTAATAATCCATCTCTCTCAGTAACTCCAGCATCCAGTGATGGTAATGATGGGAATGATTATTACCCTTCCACTGTAGTAATGTGGCCAGGAGTGGAAAAAATACTCCCTTTGCCTAATTGTAGCAGCATCTGAGCTTTCACCATTAGAAATAGCTGTAGCCATCTAAATCAACTTCATATCTTGTATATAAATATCTTTGTTCTTATATTTTAGCACCCACAAAACCTCATAAAAATGAAATTACAGTTTATAGAAAGTTGTCCAACAAATGCATTGAAAGCTATAGAAGTTACCTACAGATCTATAAATTTCCCTCTGTAGCCTTTTCACAAGCCAGCCAACAGTGTCTTGACCTGTCAAATTCAAACTGTGGGAAATGAGGAAATACAAAATTAACCTTAGCTCTGCTCTTGCTTATCAGTGGCCTGACACATATGTTTTGCATTCTGTTTTTGCAGATAATATAAAAGAATAATGGAAAAAAGCACTTCACTTACACCACAGAAACACCATTTGTTTCCCCCACCACCACCTTTACTCACTATATTTTTTTACCACTCTGCCCTGTCATGCGCTCCTTTTGGAGATGGGCTGTCACAGATACTCCCAGCGGCTTTTGCAAGCTTCAGAGGTAGAGCTGGAGTGAGTTAGACTGAGCTGTCATGTACTGTAATTCTTTATTTTATGCTTTTCAGAAGGTTTAATATTTCTGAATTGATGCTTCATAAGAGATACTAGAGAGAGAGTCTTAAATGTGCATTAACAAAATTTTTTGTCAGAGAATGTGATCTGTTAATGTAGGAGGGTATGGATTTATATCTGATTTCTGCCATGCAGGGATATTGTCTGAAAACCTTACTAAAACACAGAATCCCCCCCTGCAACTACAGTAACAAACAACTGAAAAAAAACCCTCAACTAAAACCCCACAAAATAACCCAAACTAAAACAAAACTAAACAAAAAAGAAAGAGACTTTAAAACTGAATTGGGACTGTTGTGCAAGTTGAAAGCACCACACATACAAATATCTCACTATGTGAAGAAGGCAAGAAGGACACTTTCTAAAGGTGCTGAGGATGCACCTACCTCTTCATCATTACTATCTCCAGAGAAGTATATATGTAACAGTGCTTTGAAACATATAAAATGTTTCATGTTAAATGGTAAAAGAATTTGCTGAACTGTTTTGTCCTGATGATAATGCAAATGTCGTAATTAAAGCTATAATTTGGCATAGAAACAAGGAACCAGTCATGGTTTGTGTCTGTGCCACGCAGTGATAAGCAATGTAATTTGTAACAGTGTGAACAATGGACTTTCAAATTTCGGTGACTAACCTTGACTATCTTCCAGACAAATATCAGAAAAATGTCCTGAAGATACAGATTATTACATTTGGGATTGTGAGTCTCGGCTTCTCAGCACAATTGCAAAGTTGTCCCATTTTGTCTCAATTTTGCTTTTTCTAATTATGTGTAATTTACTACACAGTGAAGGGGGGGAAAAAGCCACCCCCTTTACACCTGCAAACCTGCAGATTTGATGTCTTGTCTTATTATTCAACGAACTGTTGATGCAGATGTTATGCTCATAAAAATTCACATGCTTAGAATGTTTCCTACAATGATTCCGTGTACTTTATGAGCATAATTAAGCCCTGCAGCAGAGTTAAATGGCATTCTGGTTTCGTGAACGGGTAAACTGAGGCATTGCAGTCATGACTTGCTTAAAATTACACCAATTTAATGACAACATTAGCAGTGGAAGCTGGGGGCTCTGACTGCCAATTTTTTGATCTGAATTGTAAGAACATACGGCCTCCATTAACCCAGACTGACTTCAGCTACAGCCACGCTTTTTTATAACTTTGTATTACAAATGTTTCACTTGCATTAAGCTATAATGGTTGTTGACATTTATATTTCATCAGCTACCTCGGTTCCAAGTGCCTCTTTCAGAGGGTTCAGCTTTCCAAAGCCACATTATAAATCCCTTTTTATACACCCACATTTTTCACTTATTTTTTTCCACTGACTTTCTAGCCTGCTCTACAAAACCTCATCACTATGACCCTGCAGTGCACTGAGCACACTTTAAAATTCTCTTTCCTTTCCTGATGATTTGTTTCATTAGTGACATTCTTCAAATCAAATGTACCTAATCCATGGTTTGGTCTACTAACAGGAAATCGGTTCAGTGAACAGGGATTTATGTAACAAAAGAAATGCTCACTTAGGGAGTACTTTTAATACTTTGTTCATTGAAAAAAAATGCTAACCTTCAGATTTTTCTGACTTTAATGCTCTGGTGTTTCAGTTTGGATTTAACTGTAAATGAAAGCCTTTGAAAGCCATGTAATCCATCGATCTCATATTTGCTGAAGCACAAGTTTCATGGTCCATGAATGTTTTTTATTTCTTTGATTCCTGTAATTATGTCAGCTATGTTACTTCCAGGCATGCTTAATTCTGTTGTCTGTTTTGCTGTGCAATTCTTATGCAAGGTCCAAATGTCTATTTTATTTTTATTCGGTTAATTCTGGATAATGTTTGTAACCCCAGCATCTGAATATATTTTTTGTGGAAGAATGTTCCCCTTTTTTATGCTATCAGTACTTCAGCTCTTGTGGTGTTGAGGCTTAAGTGTTCTGATTTGAGATGTGGGCATCTAAAGATACAGTCCTCTTACTTGACACTTTAGTTTTGGTTTTTTTGGTTTGTTTTTTTTTTTGTTTTTTTTTTTTTTTTTTGGATGCACAGATTTTTAACTATTTCCTGAGACAAGAATTTCCTCTATTTCTGACAGGACAAAGTTTTTATTTCTCTTAGCTTTCCAGAGGGGATTTGATATAAGAAACTATACTAGACTGCAGATCATTAGATTATCTCATCACCTCTCAAATTACTTTACCTAACTGCACAATTCAGTGTTCCAAGGAAAAACCACAATCTACTGTCACCACCAACCAGTGTTGTCTTGGCTAGCTTTCATAATTGTTAATCCATTGGTAAGACTCCAGATAGAAAGAAAGTTGGACTTTAGGGTCAGGGAATGAAAACAAGAAAAAGCAACTATGCCAAGTTGTGTCTGGAAACAGTGACAGAGCCAAAGGACTGATTGTGCCCATTTAAAATATATATATATATTTTTTTTTTCTCGGGGAAGAACAGTTGCATAATGTTATTGATTAGAATATATAGGTCCTAAAGTAGCAAGGCATTTTTACTGAGTCATGTGATGCTTCTTTTATTTGTTAATTTTTAAATCTAGTAAAACAACCTCTGTCCCCCAAACGCAAATGACCTTGTGTAGCTCAGTTAAGGTGAAATGATTAATATCAAAATATTTTATAATAGAAGTGTGCATAGTGATAAGCTTTGAATAAAAATTGGGTTCTGAAGAAAGGACGTGAAAAGAACCCATCCAGAATATGAGCATTAAGCAACTCTTCCTTATCTAAGACTATCTGAAAAATAGAATATTTTGCTATGACATGAAGAAGTTGACTAGCAGAAAAAGAATACCAAAAGCTCAGTGTAGCATCTGCAGTACATCCCAGTACTGAAGAATAACTATTGTTCTTTATTCACAGTTAAAAATACCCTCAATATTCTAGTCTGAATACTGCAGCCTGCACTGTCACTGGAATCAGATGAGAATTATTTGCAAGACAAAAATCCTTATGAATCCTTTAAGGAACATGAGACTAGCAGTCAAGATCTGTAATCTAGCCAAGGTTTCTGCTCTCATTTAGGGGTAGCCATGGATAAGTTACTCTTGTCCTACTCTTGTTACAATGAAAAGCCCTTCTGTATCATATTTTAATGGAGTAGCAAGCCAGAACGATTTTCAATACAGTATTCTGTTTCTTGGTAGACTATGGTTTTTAGTGACATTACTGAAAAATTAGTGCTCAAGAATTATCTTATAAAATTTCATATCAGAAAGTAAACTAGCATTCAGTTCTGGAAGCGTTGAATGAATGTGCCCTGAATTTTGCTATTTGTAGCCTTTGTTCATAAGAATTTTTCCTTTCAGTGGAGAACAGGTGCAGTGAGGTAAACTGTAGTATTAGAAATCTTGACATGTATGTCAAAAATGGGTTTCTCTTCATGTGCAAAGGTGTTCCACAGAATAAAGGAAAATATAGTTGGAGAAAAAGCAACATTAGGCTCTTGGTGTTGAGTTGGACAACTAGATAAAGGCTTGATACTCTGGAAAATCAGCATCTGCAGCTACTTACCGTCTGAGGAGACTGTAAGCTGCATGCTTTGGATGCCAACTCATAATTGTAAACCAGATAAAATTTCCACCTGAAGTATCATTAAAGACTGAGCTTTTAGTATTACTTCTGAGTATTACATATAGCAACTGCAACTGTTCATCCATACTGACTGCTTCTGATGTTCCCATTCCATAGGATATAACAACTAGGAAGTCTTAGCTCTCTGCAGTTCTACACACTAGGTCTTCTTATTCATACTGTTCACTACCCATGACCAGTCATAATTTTTAGCTCAGATTAGCAGAAAAACAGATAAATAATTATGATTTTTAAAAAAAATATGCCCATAAAACACACTAAAAGGCAGTGGGTGTTTTTTACAGAAGATCTTTGTATCTTGTATTGCATTTAAGCATGATCGCATTTGAATTCACAGATTTCCTTTAAAATCTTTACTTGCCAACTTGTGGGGCTGCTTAATTCTAGAATCCTTATAGAAAAATAACACTTCTTGTAGCTTGTAGATAAGCTGTGATCTCCATCATAGTCAGGTAATCAGAAATGCTTATAGAGAAAACTTGTTTATTTGTGCTAGGAAAACATAAGAGCCATTAGAGATTAACTATTACATATTAGTAGCATACTGTATCAGATTTGTTTTCTGTGTGACATTTACGCTCAGTGCTTAGAGTGAGTGACATTATTTGGTCTGGTTTTGCATTTTGAAGGCATGTGATCTCATTAATAATAATGGCACAGTGAAGAGCTCCTGGCCTTGTAAGGAGGATGGCTTGCCTTCCTCTTTCACCATATTTGGAAGTAGGACCTTGGCTGATGATCAGTGCAGATTGATTTTGTGCCACTGTGAGATCTCCCCAAGAAAGAGATGCATCTTCGGCCCAGTGTGCTTTGTAGAGTCTAACATCAACCTCAAACCTATGAAGTTTGTCTTCAGGGACTGACTGGAGCCAGACAGACTGTTCTCCATCTACAATTGACAAGTTATGTAGTAAACTCTACATTAGCACAAACTGAGTTCTGAGTGATCCAGATTAAGCCTATAATTTGCTGATGGTGTTTGAATGTGACTGCATTTGTATGCAAATTTGACCTCCTCCTTCTTTTCTACAGGACCTATGTCCCTTTTAAAAAAAAAAAAAAAATATGTGGGCTTTACCCTTCAGGCCTCCTACTTTATAGTGCCTGATTTTTCTACTGTGTATTGAGAAGTGCTATGACTGGAAGTGGGTTTTTGGTAGTAGGTACCTCGGACCCAATAAAAGCAGTTCTTCACAGCATTTTAATATAAGAGTTCTTCACAACATTTCAACAATTTGACTGTTTTCATTTAAGGATTTTTTGTGTGTGTGTGTGTCTGAATCTTCTGAAGCACATTGCATGAGTGTTTTGTCTGTTGTGAAGAAAGAGAGGCTACTTCTGGTTCTTATTCTGATAGGGAGGTCATCACTGAGGATGCACTCTGAATTCCATGTATTGGAGTAAACCTACAAAAGCCATAGTATTAAAAAAGAGATGTGAAATATATTCTCAGAGCTTTCCAAGCTTTTAAAAAGAAAGAATGCTTTCATCCTGCCAAATCCACAAAACTGGTTTCATGAATCTTGTGGCTGAGCTCCAGAATGAGCTCTTTATTCAGCCTTTCCTTATTTCCCCTACCGCTTTGTATCTTCACAAAACTTGTAAAAGCTTGATAGCTTGAAGATGTCAATTGCACTATAAAAATCGTTTGAAATTGGCCATTGTGTTAAAGCTTAGTAGGGGAGACTGAAGGGCACGCAGACAAATGCATATATGTGTATATATCGTACTCACATCCTCTTCTCCTTTCTTGCTTCACTCTCATAATACCAGCACAGAAACCTAATGTTCCTTAAGAAACCAACATAAAAAAAATAATCACTGAGTTACATCAATCAATCTATACTGACTTTTGGGAATCATTCTTGATTTATATCTATCTGAGAGTTAATTAAACTCTGAGCCTTGATGAGATCATGTAGGTACAGAATCTGCAAGGACATAGCAGGTGGCTTTGTACAAGTGAACAGTTCCAGTGAACTGACCAGGATTATTCGCCTTTGTAAGTTTTTGCAGAATCAGGTTATTAGTTAACTGGAACAGGTTGCCCAGAGAAGTTGTGGATGCCCCATCCCTGGAGGTGTTCAAGGCCATGTTGGATGAGGCTTTGAGCCACCTGATCTAGTGGAAGATGTCCCTGCCTTTGGCGGGGGGGTTGGAACTCGATGATCTTTAAGGTCCTTTCCAAACCAAACCATTCTATGATTCTATGATTCTATGATTTCAAGCTTTGAAGAGAATCTGAATCATTCAAATGTCTTTGTACATGAAAGAAGGTTAGTAACTACAGTGTTGTGGCTGTAGTGAATTAATTAATAAGACTAAAATCACAACAATTTGTGATTCAGAGTTATTATAAAGTTTTGTAACGGTACACAGTGTAAAAGAAAGCCATGTATCTGACTCAGATGTATATAAAACCTACAAAACTGTGATGCTTGATACAATACTTCTATTGCATGTTCTGTGATGATATTGTCAGGATTAAATATAAGGTAACCTTACCAAAAAAAAAAAAAAAAAAAACCTCAAAAAAAAAAAAAAAAAAAAAAAAAAAAAAAAAAAAAAAAAAGGGAAACGCACTGCAACTGTAACTGTCACTATAAAAGAAAAAGACAATTTGAGGATGAATAAAGGAAAGATGGAGCCGTCGTAAGAGACCTAGAAAAGAAGAGAGGATGATAACTTACGTAAAATGAAAGCGCAAAGTGATTTTTACTCCTGCAGGCCCGGGGCCCTGGCAGTGGCTGGGCTGCTCCGGGATGTCGCTCTCCGAGGTGCTGAACGCAGAGCAGCCGCCAGCTGAAACCGGGGCGGAACAGAGAGAAGGGCCGTTACACGGGAAACCTGGGGTGAATGAGGCCAAAGTCAGTGGAGAAATTTAAATATTAGATTAAAATGTTTATAGGAAGTAAGAACACACAATAATTTTACTTACTTGTTATTTATTTATTTATTTATTGTAGTTGGGATGGTGTTTTGTACATCCTGTGCTATTTCACTATGGTTCTTATAGGGAATATATACGTGTGTGGTTTTGCATGCTCATGCACAGTATTTAGAAGAGAGTTTGAAGTGTTCTGCTGACACAAGCTTCCCATTGTTGCATTCCTTGTGCATTAGATCTAACCAGTGATATGCTTCCATTCTGCTTTGCATACTGAGTTAATTCCCTCTTCCAGTGGGCAAGCACACTGCAGAGTGTTTCATTTACTTGTCATGGTGAGATCAGGAAATCTATTGTTAATTATTATGGTTTCAATTCCCAACTCGGTGCCTATGTCAGATGTGCCATTGTGTGTGTGTTTGACTATTAATGACTAGATGGAACATTACTATGTACACTGTGAATATGAGGCACTTTTTAGGCTAATTCTTCTAGAAAGAAAAAATCAAAATGGTACCAGAAAAGTCTGACAGACTCTTACACAGTTATCCAATAATTGATTTAAACACAAAATTTAAATTATCAGTTTTATGTGTGCTTATAGAAAATAAATTATCTAATATAATAAATTAATAAACCTCACAATTAACAATTTTAATTTTTTATTTTGTTATTAGAATAATTTTAATCCAAAATTTGTAATTAAAATTTTGAGAACTGCTTTGAATGGGGTTTGTATCATATAAAGGGACTAGTGATTGCTGAGCAAACATGCAGATGAGCAAAGATGTGATAATTTGGAAGCAGAGTGCAGTCATAGTAGTGTATGAAGGCTCAGTCAAGAGCCTTGTTATTTTATAATATTGAGTCTATCCTTCCTGCAAATTTAAATTTTCTTATTCTTTTTGTTTCATTCCTACTAGTGGTAGGATCAGTATTGCACATATCTTGAAGGAATGTTTGCTAACACGTAGTTTAGCTCTTCTTAAATCAGGGTGAAATAATATTGGAGTAAAAACCAGTCATGTCATTACTAATGTTGACACAACTACAGTGAATTTCCAATTTACAACTTACTTGCCCTTTACAGGTCAGGAAATTATTTTTCTCCAAGAAAAAGTTTTACAAATCAAAACTTGTTTTGCTTGACTATTTAACAGAGAAAGAAAAAAACATTCCAAAATATAGATTTTTATTTAAATTATATTTTGTCAAAATTTAATTTATGTAAAAGAAGAACTGTCAAATTCTTTGGCCAGTTTTAATGGATGTAGTTCATTTATTTTGCAAAATGCTAAGTGCTTTTACACAAAAGCATTTGGTATCATTACGGTTTCACATCTTAAATCAGATAAAAGAGGACTAACAAGCAGTCAGAAATATAGGTTAAGGAATTATTTTTCTTTAATTGTTTCACATAACTTAAACAGTTGAAATCTGGGGAGACGATTTCCAAACTGTTCTATTTTCTCATATGAATAAACAAAAATATATTTTTTCCCCTTGGACAAAGGATAGTTTTACGTAATTCATAAAATGGTATATTTTCCCAGATCTGGGAAGGGAGTCTATCAACACGTGGGTGAAGTCACAGATGCAGAACATTCTAGAACTGGCTTTAAATAGGTCACATGCTGTAAACTCAGACCAGGTAGAGCTTTAATTTTTTTAGGCAGTGGCACAACAGTTGTGTGCTTTTGTTGCTGTTTAATATAGAGTATGGCATCTTTGTACAATACTTATTCTCTGGGAAGAAGGGGAAGAGGCCCAGTAATAAGAGAAGTGGGCAGAGGGAGTCAATCAAGTGCCATTGGAATAAGAGTTCCACACTGTGAATATACCAGTAATTGACATCTTGTGGTTACCCCCATTGTAATCCAATTAAACTTTATTGAATTCCAACAGGGGAGAGCTGTAAAGGCACAGATCCTCACTGCCATACTACCACAGGCCATCCTCTTTACAGGCACTGGAAACCAATTAAAAACTTACTTATCCAAACCAGCACGTTTAATGAACACACTGTCAGGAGAGGATTATAATTACCTTCTCCTTCTCATCATGGGACTGTACAGGCATTAGTACAATCTCTGGGAGAAACAGTTGAACAATCCCAAGAAAGTTAAATTAATGTCCTCCAAAAAATAGACATTTCTGTGAGTTTTTTTTTTTTTCCATCATGAGCCACCTGTTTTTGCCAGTTGTTAAGACTACTCTGCTTAGCACTTAGATGAAGACATTTGGTCTTCTCTGAAACACTCACCTCAGAATTGGTTAGAAAATGATCTGGCAAGTGATCCATTCCCCAAACCCTCTGCCAGTTGCATTGTATTGAGTTGAATCCTCTACAAATTTTATACAGGGGGATGACTGCCATTTCATGGATGGAATGTGATGTGTGTGTAGATGTTAACAGCAGCACTGAAGACAAGTTAGATGCAAAAAATTATTTGTATATATTTTTTAAACTGTGTTTTGCTACTTTTTAGGGTACCTCCTATTTTCCTTTTTTGAAATTGTTAGGAATTGCCCACAGTAATGTATATATGCCGAAGTAAAGAATAAAATCTTTCTTCAGTCCCAGTCAATGAAACATTTGTCCTGGCTCCAGATTCTAGCCAGGGTATTGGTATTGAATTCCTGCTTCGCAAATATCTATAAGATATTTCAGCGGCTACACACAGTCCAAACCCTCATTTTTTATTGTTAAGAGTTTTCCTGTAGCACAGCCTTCTGAAGCAGCAAATAAGGGTCTACTGTTGACATCAATGTCGAATGGTATCTATCCATTCCATTTCCGTTTTGCTCAAGCAGTTTCTTTGGTAATGTCCAAAAGCAGATGCCACTCCTGTATCACTCCTGTAAGGAAAAAACAGCATGGACATTCTATCAGGTTGAATGGTAAACTTCCCCCTAACTCTCAAAAGAGTTCAATTTCTTCTATTTTTATCTTTCCTGTGGTTTCTGAAGACGAGAAAGGTTCCATAATGCTTTCCTGTGGCTTCCCATAGTTTGACAAGAAAATACCAGGAGCTCCAAATGATATTTGTATTAACCTTGCTCATCATCTCTCGGTTCTTTATGTCTATTTTAAAGTCAAAGATAATGACTAATTCATCCACAGAGAGGCCTGAATTAAATGCTATCTCTAGCATGGGTCACAGCCCACACATGTCAAATAGTTTATTTATAATGTCACTGGAGTAGGACCACATCTCTACCTCAGCCTTCCTTCTTTTTCTTTCCTTCTGGCAGTCTTTCTCCTATGAGCACTAAGGACTGTAGGTACATCCTAAAAACAAACCAAATCTATCCCAAATTTGTTAACCTTAGTGATTATAACTTACAGTGTTTCTGAAGATGCAAGACACTTACAATACTATCAGTGCTAATTTTGTTGTGGTTTTCTTTACTGTATAAATTACATGTGTGACTTGTACTCACTTGGATATTTTCACTCGTCAGTAATACTGATGTAAAGGAGCTGAAGTTAATAGTGTTTTATCTCCTTTAGCATTACTTTTGAAACACAGACTTGGAAATTCTACATCTGAAGAGTAATGGAAAAGGAAAGCATTCATGCCTGTTTGCCACACAAATTTAAAAAGACTTCATAAATACACTTACATGACATATCCTTTTTCCTACTGATTGGACATAGTTTCATTTTTAAGCATGTACCTTTTTGACTTGCATATAAATGAACTGTAAAAAAACCCCGCAACCTAGTTCTATGACTTCTTTTAGGAATAAATCCAGCCTAAAGGCTGATATGTATTCCAAATAAAATAGGGGATTTTATTGTTGCTTTATGTTGATGTGTGCATGTTTTTACTATTTTGAAATTAACATTGCAAATATTGAGATTATTTCTATAACAAAGTAGACCATTAATTTATTTTCGTCATGCCTTGATAATTTGATTATGTATGTGCTGTTGTTCAAATTAAAGCTCTGATTTTTAAAAGAGTATAATTTAAAAATAGTGATTCTGCCAGGAAACTTTCAAATTCCTCTCAAAGGAATACAGGTGATAAACTTAATGATTAAAAAAATATTTTATTTACTTCTTGAGTAAAGTATCAGTTTGTGCAGATTTTTATTTTGATAAGTTTTACTGCACACAGTTTCCAAAACATAGTTGTTATCTGCATGGTTGAGGCAGGTTTTGATCCATAGTTATAGTATGGGTTTGGTTAATTATGTATATATGTCTGTATATACATCTATATATCTATGTGTATGTGTAAATATACCCTTTAGATAGAAGATAATAGTCCAGTTTCTTCCAGTGGATTAGGCCTGTACTTATCACTGCATCAACACATAAATCCAGAATGTCTTGTTCCTGGCAATTTGTGTGGCAGCCCAGACATTTTAAGAAGCTTTCTAGGAAGTCTAAAATAATTTATTTATTTCTTATAAATTAAATGACTCTCTTTTGAGAGTCATAAACCATATTGAGCACTACATGGGTGACCACAGCATTTCATTGTTGAAAATCTGTAGTATACTCTGCTTCGCTAAACTGAGCATTTTTGCTGGCTGTAGTAAGAATGCATAAGATGTAATCCTCTTACTCATCAAGAAACTCGTCACATTCAATAGGAGTCCTGTACACAGAGTGGCACAACTGCATGGCAGTGGTTGACTTTAGGTTGGAAATTTTGTTGAGCAGCCCCATGATTTCCACAGCATTGTAACTACTATACGTGGCTGGCAGGATAATGGTGTCTATTTGCCTTTTCAGCAGTGATAGTTTAGGCCTATTTCTTTACTAAAAACCAGTTTTATGTTGACTTTATAGCAATAAAAGACTGTTGCTGATACACAAGTTAGAAAATACCAATATATACACAATTCTGTGTTATGAGTTCTGAAGTAATTAGAGTAAGAAATACGGTTTGGCTGTCCCTACTAGCCTCTTCAGATAATTTTTTCAGCTGATTCTCTTCTATTCGACCCATTCTAGCTAATATACGGCATTACCCGTCTTTCTCTATTGTTGCTTCAGGAGGATGAAGGGAAAAATCTATTAATAGAATAACTACATGTGGATATACAGAGTCCCAAAAAACTGCAGAATTCCACTTACATCCATAAACTTAGATGATTGGGGTGGCATTGTCTGTTTATGCTGGCTTCTGTTGGCTCATATGGCCTTCATTGTTGGCATCATCATAAAGGTCTTCAAGTGTTAAGTGTGCAAGGCAGTAAATACTTTTCTAAGAGGATATAGAATCATAGAATGGTTTGAGTTGGAAGGGGCCTTAAGGATCACTGAGTTCCAACCCCCCTGCCATGGGCAAGGACCCCTTCCTCGAGACCGGGTTGCTCAAAGCCTCATTCAGCCTGGCCTTGAACACCTCCAGGGATGGGGCATCCACAGCTTCTTTGGATAACCTGTTCCAGTGCCTCACCACCCTCACAGTAAAAAATTTCTTCCTAATATCTAATCTAAATCTGCCCTCTTTCAGCTTAAAACTGTTGCCGCTCATCCTACCCCTACACTCCCTGATCAAGAGTGCCTCCCCATCTCTCCTGTAGCCACCCTTTACTGGAAGGCTGCTATATGGTCTCCCTGGAGCCTTCTCTTCTCCAAGCTGAACAATCCCAACTATCTCAGCCTGTCTTTGTATGGGAGGTGCTCCATATGCTTGCCTTGGCATGACAAGAGTTCCATTTCTGATTTTTTTCAACATATAATTAAATAAAATCTTGCACAAGCAAAACTCCAGTGGTTTTTGTTTGTTTGTTTGTTTGTTTCCGAGGAAGACTGGTTTGAAAGAACTTCATATATTATAGTTACGGGAATTTCACCAGCCCCTTCGTGTCAGTATTGGCTTCTGCTGGAAGCTGATGTGCTATGGCAGAAACTTTGGCTATGACAGGAATTAAGCACTCCTACTACAGCAGCACTAACAAGGATGTGTCAGAGTCAAAACCCTTAAGTCTCTGAAAGTCTGAGGAAGATAAGAGAGGTGAAAGAACACATCTCATGGAGATCACCTAATAATATGGTGTAGATAATCTGTGATATCTCATATAGCTCTTTTTTCTTCGTATTCTAAAACAAATTCAGGTTGCTCCTTTGTGTGCTTATCAAGAGAATTACCTTACATCATAAGAGTGATAGCATGGAAAGCAAAAAGTGGAAGTTTGCCTTTTGTGTGTAGTGCCAGAGGGACTGAAGTATGGTCTGTGGATAGATCTGCAGTTAATACAGGATGGGCAAATGGTTATTTATATTGTTGGAAACACTGGGAAGCATTAGATGTGCCTGAGCTGGATGATGGATGGATGACTAGGGTTTCTGGCTTCAACTTGAGTCTTTAAGAAAATGGTCATAGGAGGGTGGGCTTAGATTTATTTGTTCTGGAATAAGTAATATATTGCAACTACACATTAAAAGTTTCTCAGAAAGACCAATTAAATATGAATACCTACTTTACCCTTAATGTCTAGTTTTTTAAATGTTTCCCATTTGGTAAAATTTTATAGTGAATGTGAAGGAGATAGGTTGGGTGAATTTCTGGTCTCATTAAACCTGATACAATTTTTTTAATGACAATTGGGGATAAAAATTAAGTATTTCATCAAGACTTACAGTTGTTGTTTCTTATAAGATTTGCTTGCAACTTATTGTTTTCAAGTAAATCTAACTTTTGCAAAAATATTTGGGTATTTCTGAAAACTTGGCAATAGCTAGGACTCTCACAGAATCTGGGGCTACAGTTTCAGTCTTTAGAGTCTAAGCTCCAAAGCCATGCACAGTGTGGTAGCTTTAATCAGGGTAATCCCAGGGAACGGGGCCATTGGATAAGCCACAATTCAGAAAGTCAGGTTTACACGTAATAGCCCTTATGTCAAAGATAATTTGAATTACAATGTAATGATGTGAATAAAGAACTAATAGTTGTTTTCAGTTGGGTATGGTCCATTTGCTGCTGATATATTAAATATGGCTTCATCATAAATATTTAAAGATTATATTGTAAAAAAAATACAGTTGGGAAGATGCTGTACAGGAACTTACAGAATCAGCATTTTTTTCCAATATGAAAAATAATTAAATTTATTTAGAAATAAGCCCCTATTTTAAAATGTTTAGGAGTGTCATGGTATACAAACTATTTGTGATTATTACCACGCAAAAGTTTAATTGCATATCTTTCCACTGTGCCTTGCTTTTGTGGATTGCAAGAGAAGAACTGGAAAGCAGAAGAATGCCTGCCGATCTCCTCAGAGCTATATTTTCCTCCCTGCTTTGTGATGTAAATGGCTAGTTTGAAAGCCACCACGGATTCATGCGTTCCATCCCCGAGCATCCTTGCTGTTTTGAACAGGAAGATCACCTGACCGCCACCTAAAGCTGCCCCT
>NW_010100031.1:0-203 GCF_000699245.1 Pterocles gutturalis | reverse complement strand
AAGCTATTTTTAAAAGGGCAGAACCACAACCATTTTTATTTGCGGTTCCAATCCCGTATTTGTGTCACAGTGTCTGATTCTTTTCATGACTGCTGAAAAAAACCAAACTTTAAAAGTCTGCTTCTGTGCTCTCAGCCCCTCGTGGGACGTGGATTTTGGGACAAGAGACATCAGATAAAGAGCCGTCAGTGGGACAGGGCCGA
>NW_010100030.1:0-27183 GCF_000699245.1 Pterocles gutturalis | reverse complement strand
CGCTTCGGAGCTTTGCGAACCCAAATAGAGAGGAGCGGGGCACAAAGGGGGCGTCGGGAGGGTGCGGGAGGGGAGCGGCCCCCCCGGGTCCCTGCAAGGTTCAGCGCTGAGCTGTGGTTTACCTGCAGTAAAAACTGTCGCGTGGGTAGAACCGTACTGTGTCACGGAGAGTAGGGGCTTCACCTGGCACTTAACACATGAGAATGCACAGAATCATAAAATCACAGAATGGTTTGGGTTGGAAGGGACCTTAAAGCCCATCCAGTGCCACCCCCTGCCATGGGCAGGGACCCCTCCCACTAGCCGAGGTTGCTCACAGCCTCATCCAGCCTGGCCATGGTGTCCGGCACTGATGCACCAACAGCATCATCGCTGCCCCGGCTGGTACCCCGGCATCCTGGCTGCAAGGGGCAGCGTTGGCTGAGTAGATCCTCACAGGCATCCAGGGGGAACAGCAGAGGAGCAGAGCTCTGCGCTGGAGCGATCCTGGTTTTATCAGTGTTGTGTTTCGTGCAACCCCTACCATTCACCAAGTGCTTCAAAACACATTGTGAAGAATTACTAGTGGGATGATAGATACCCACCTCTGCCAGTAATTTAATTAAAACACGTGTCCTCCTCCTTTGAAAAGTGTTTCTTTGATCACCCTTAATTAATAAAACCAAACCAGCAACAACCCTTAATTAAATAAAAAAAGACTCACTAGTCTGGAAGGAATCAGTTCCTCTTTTCCAAAGTTGTACAGAGCTAAGAAACAGAAGGAAAACATTGATGACTATCAGGTGGTTGTCCTTAGTTTACAAAAACTACCAACATTAGCTCCGTATTGGTGGGTCAAACAATGCTGTCATATTTTAAAAATACTGTACAAGTCTTTGATTAGAAAACTTTCACTGGGCTAGATGGAAATATTTAAATTAAGAATGAAACGTCCCTACTGGTTTTAACAAATCTGACAACAGCAGCAGGAAGCTCTTTGATGGAGCACAGGAAGACTCACCTGTATGGCCACAGTTTAGTTCTTTTTCTGCTAGCCCTGTGTAGTGGAAAAGAAAGTAAACAGAACACCAGGGTTGAAATGCCAGGTCTTAAAACAAATGAGCAGCACATTTTAACAAAGTGAGTCATAGAAGTATAAATGGAGGAAAACTACAGCCCTTGAAGGCTGTGCTTAGAAAGCCTATGTCTAGAAGCTTATGCCACTGGTCTCTTAAATTACCTTACAAAATAAAAACATAAAGACTACAAAATAACACATAAAAGGAAAATCTTGGAAAAACTCTTAGCCCTCATCTCACAGAGGAAAAAATCTCTTACGTGCCAAATGAACACAAATCGACATACAGTGTGCATATCTTGGGACGGATTCTGGGGCTTCACTGAACATCCCTTACATGTGCCCAGTGCATACCCATATAAACAATCCTCATTGCTGACATGTGCACATTTGGAAGATGGCTGGATCAGGAACAAAGCACATGCATTCAATACCTCCCTTACACCCCTCTTCCCCATCTACCAAATTCCCAAGAATTCAGACAAAATGAGAGTGCTGGTGTTACCATGTGACTGTACAGTCATCATCTGAGGACAGGGCTCTAAGGAAACACGTACGTAAAGGACAGTTCCTACCCTACAGGAGTTCAAGATGGTGAGGTCCCTATGGAGGTGCAGCTGCATCCAGGGAGAAGTTCAGAACATCAGTTAATGGCAGGAGATGACTTCCCTTTTAATTGACGGAAAACCTTCAAAGCATAACAAGGTACTTCCCCTTCCATCTCCAAATCATGGTAATGAGCTTCTCCTTGCCTTGGGGAAGCTCACAAAGCTCTGTGCTTCCTCCTAGTTCTTGCTAGCTTTAAAAGAGTGAAGAGATCCACATTAATTTGACCAGACACACACACAAGCACAAATACTGTCTCCCCTTCCCCAAAAAATATTCATCTCCCCAAAAACCAGAATCACACTAAGGTGAAAACTTATCCATTTTTATTTTTTAAAGAAAAATATTCCTCTTTAAACACAAAGCATGAACTAAAAACCTCTGAGGAACAGCTTCTCCTCCCCGGAAGCGCATTTAACTGAACTGTACAGTGTTAAGAGTTCCCCAAACAAGTATACACATATGACATACAGTATTTCTTTCACAGGAAATAAGGTTTAGGACTCAAAATTGTCCTCCTCACCCTCTCTAGATACCCGCTCCATCCAAAAGTACTCTGTCCCTTACTCCCACCACAGGACACAGCGATGGTAATTTCTGGATGCAATGTATATTAAAAAAAATATTGGCCAAGCTGGCCCTTTCTAGTCTTCTAACAAACGTCTGTAAGAGAGGTTAAGACCATAGTTGTTTCCAGGTATGGTGCTTGGAAGAAAAAAATAGCAGCATCCACAGGCAACACAAGCCCCTGATTCCAGCTGCCCTGTTTTAAGGAACCCGGTCAGTTCAGCAGTGTTGTACAGATGTTCCCATCACCCAAGAAGGGGGAGTGGGAATAAAACATTCACAGGCCAAATTTGTTGCTTGAGCAGCCGGCCTAAAATTCAGTAAATCTGGCCTATGTATGCCAGCAATGAGGTTTTTTTCCACATTGCTACAGTGACCAATTTCATGTCTAAAATTTTATGTAAAAAGATATGACAACCTTCAGAAATCAGCAACTCGTTCTAGCAATTCTCCTTATCCCACCAAATAGATATGTGCGCAATGTTTGTCACATCTGCCAAACTACCCAGACTACGGAACTGGAGCCAGACTCTAGAATCCAAAGTCTTCCCAATTCAGAACACAGCAAAGTCATGAGAAGTCTCTGCACGGTCTCAGAACATGCCTAACAAGCCCGTATCCAAAGAATAAGTACCCTGGTGTTTTCAAGGGAAGGTAGGTAATGGAAAAGATCTGGAAACTGAGCTCATTTATATCCTCACCTGATCATTAATTGTTGGTATCGTTAAGTAATACTCCAATCTTTATCAAACCATTTTGTAAAGATCTTTTCCATTTCATACACTCCAACAGTTTTTACAGTAGGAAAAATATTAGAAAAATAAAATCTCACCCCTGAATAACACTGTATGAAGACCAACATCTTCATTCACAAACATTTTTACAGGGGGACCAGATTCATCTTTTGTTTCCTCCAAACCAACTTCATATAGTAAACAGCAGCAAGATAGACACAGTACCTAAGAGCTAGATTAAGGCCAACGATATGAAGACAAACATGGGCTCAGCTCTTTTGAAATGAAGAAACCCTCCAAATGTTTTATACATATGCATGCACCCGCGCATACACACATACTTGGGTGTTGTATTCAAGCAAAGGCTTCACAACCGTGAAAGCACCACTGGAGAGTGTTCTAGCACCAGAATGAAAAAGTTGGTTGTCTTCCCTCTTCAGCAACAAAATCCAAAGTCTTTATATTGCTTTGGACAAGGTCACCAAATACCCTTCCAAAAACAGTTTCAGTGGGCAGATTCAGAAGTGCAGTGACAGTTTAAAGTGTTCCTGTTGTGGAATACGGGCAAGAAGAGGTGTGTTGAGAGGCTGCAGCTCCTTGGTTGCTGGAAAGGAGGAGAAATTTGTATTGCAATCTGGTAGAGACAGAGACCAACTTGGACTCCAGGTGAGTGCGATGGTAAAACGGCACAGAACTGGGACATGAAAGTGAAAAGTTTGCATACATGAAGTCACAGTGCACATCTGTTGGCATAATAAAGACAAGGAAACCCACAGTATTCTCTGGCAGGCTCGTCTCTGCATAGGAGGCCCCTGGGTGTGCTGGAAGTCAGGACAAGGATCCAGGAATGGGATGTCACACGCTGCACCGGGACATCAAACTCAAACAGCAGAGGTCTAAATAGAAGCTTGTAAGTTGGTCTGCTAGCATCTTGCCTATACGCATGCTCAAGTGAGCCTGCAGAAGTCTATAAAAGGGACAAAAATCTTAAGAGCAAGGTTATGGGTCAGGTTCAGCTACGAGTAGCAATTCATTCAAGGTACGAAAGAGTTAATCATCAACCTGCAGCACATCTTTCTGCTGCAGGTCTCTGTCCTGGATCTAGGCATTCATACAGGAGGTGCTGGCTGTGCAGCCCTTCACCAACGCTCTAAGGAGGCTGAGAGAGAGATGCAGAGCCAGGAATGACATCTCCACAGTGTCTCAGATCAGCACGAGTGGGCAGAGGTCTGTAAGATGCAGGGGAGGCAATGAGCCGCCTCACTAACAAGAGAGGATGGGGAGGAGCAGCTGCAAGTGGGCTGCTAAAACAATGCAGGAAAAAACAGGAGAGACAAAGAGAGACTTAATTTTTCACTGCTTGAATCACCAGCAGTAAACCCCTGTTTAATCTGTCATACGGCATGCTGATTAGAGTCTGGCTATCACTCACATCATGTACTACGTGAGGCTGTGGTAGGAACCCAATTAAAACATGCAAGAAAAAACTAGAGACAATAGGAAAACTCTATTTTAATAGAGTCAGTTCTGCTTCAGGAAATCCATAGCTAATGTCAGTTGGCTCTCATCAGGTATTGTTGACATGTTGGTACACCTTCTCTCTGCACTAGGGATTTAAGAATCAAAACATATAGATCAAGAATTTCTTTTCCTAAGATGTACAAAATTATTTTGAGTATTCAGCACAATACTCTAGTTGGCCCCTGAATCCTAAGCAATGCTGAAGACTCACCCCAAAGCAGAAGTGCCCAAATTATAAACTGCTTTTGAAAATCTAGAGCTACTTCCCTACTTCCTTTGGGTTAGAAAAGAAGAATCTATCCAGAAGTTTGAATTGTCCAAAAGGAGGTTTGGCATTTCCCACTGAGAGCACCTTGCCATTTAACTAAGTAAGGAAATCTTAAATGGTTACTTAGCAAATCCCAATATCAGGCTGAAGCGCCAGGTGTCTGGATAAATGTGTACAATCAGACAGCTCCCCACATATCTTCTACTAGAACAGATTTGTGCGATTTACAGCAAGAACAAGCTGGGCCATTCGCTGCTTCAGGGAAAACCCCAGCAGTCAGACCTGTGAGCTGAAGCCCTTTGTGTGTGCAAATCACACAGGGATCCTCTATTACAGAATTAACTGCAACAGAAGTAATGCCTCCTGGCTAAAGCAAAGCGCAGGCTTCCTCTTTCTAATGCAAACCACAAAAGGATGTCTGGCTGGGGTTTGTGCATACCTACAGCACAGCGCTGGTCGGAGGTATGTACAGACAGCAGCTCCCGAGAACCAGCATGACCAGAGCGGCAACTGGTGGAAGTGGCCTCAGGGCACAGCCCAGGTGGAAGCACATGGACATAATAAGATGCAAGAACATGATAGAGCAGAAAAGGTCACCCATGTGCTTAGGCAAGCTTAAGGCAACTAAAGAAAATCCACTGATAAGTTAGAGGAGAGTGCCAAAGGGAAGAGAGAAGAGGAACCTCTGGGAATGCCGTTACAGTAGCCGAAGCCCAGCACCAGATACTAAGCCATTCCTCTTCTCCAGCTCTTTTGTTTTAATTCTCCTCCTTTTACCAGCACCATCAGCATGAGGTTAGTAAGTCAGGAAGAAGAGTTGGGGATAGGTTCCTAAAAACATAGCTTACACATTTTCAGGCTTGTGTCTCAGGTCAGTTCCTTTGAAAGAAAGCACATGGGCCATTGACTGGCCTCTTGCTTTGAACTGGAGCTTTCTGGGAATTCTGCCGGCCACCTCCAGGGACAATCTTGTGACATGTTCTACCTGGAAGTGATGGCAGCAGCTACCTGGGCTCCTTGTCACGACAGTTGAGCGTACAGCAGTTTTTTTAAAAAACAGCATGCACCAGTGGCACGGCCATTAGACATGAAGCTGTGGTTGAATTCTTCTTGTCTCCCCAGAAGCAGGTGGAACCAGAAAAGAAGGGAGCGTTGGCACAAATCAACGCAGGCTCCGGTAGACATAGGCCGATGTGAAGATAGCATTGAGAGTCAGACTCACAGCTAGCAGGCCTCGGAGAGCAGAGTTACCAAAATGACCTTAGTAGAAGAAGACAACACAAAGGAAAATGGGAAAGAAGTATTAAAGACTTGATGAGCTAAATAACAGTGAACATATGTTGTGCTCTTTCTCTCTCTTTGCCCAGCGCTTTCACCATAAGCAGAAACTGCTGAAGCACTTTTCCTGCCAGGAAAGCTTCCACTGCTCTCTGGTTCTACTTTCATCTCATTGCTATTCTCAACACCCGCATCCCCACCCCTCTCCTTCTCTCTCCCTCTGTCAGTATTCTTCAGACAGTCCAAAGAACAGGAATAGCCTTATTAAGGTCTCAGAATAGCAGGCAGAAGATCCATTTTGCTACTAGTTATTTATGTGATCTCAAGATCAGATCACTACTACAGCACAGCAAAGATCTCGGTTTCTCACAGAAATGCTCACGCATACATGAAGCACTCACATGACTTGCACCTACCTCTCCAGCCTGCCAAATCCTCCCCTTTGGTAGTTGTGTCTACCACACAAGTAGATGAGTGTGATGAGTGATCCCCTTTTCTGATGGAATTCTCACTGCAAATACTCCCTCCTTCCACAGCAGATTTCATATCTGCAAGGTAAAAAAAGACAGGAAAATTCAGAAGGCACCAGTGTAAGCCAAAAGCATCAGAAGGTACCAGACTAAAGCTAGACATGAGTAATGAACGTCTGCCTGGTATAATCATGAAAGGATTGAGGACAGAAGCTGGAAACAAAAGGCAAATTTCACTGCTGTGCAGCAGAAGTTGCCTGCATGTTTGTCTCATCCGCTGTCCCTATCAGTATCACACATCTGGGGTTAAAGGAATTATCCAAAAAAGGGTGAAGGCAGCAGCAGTAGCATCCCTGGGGCAACACTAAGTGAGAAAAGGACATCTGTCTTGGCAGACAAGAGGCTCTCCAGACCAGTGGATTCTTAAAGGAGCTTTGGCAGCCTAAGTCACCACCACCTGGGTTTTCCTGGAGGTTTCCCATCTATTGTGTGGCCTAGATGATGCGCAGCTTTGCTTGCAAGCCAACTCTTTCCTACAAATGCATTTCCAGGAGTGCAGCAGGCTGCCAGCGTACCATGCATTCCTCGCTCGCTGAGGTTCTTCTTTGGAAAGGAGGACAATTCGGTGGCAAAGATGTTGCTGTCTGAGTGGGTGTGCTCCTCTGAGCTAGTTGGGGTGAGCAGAGCCTCATTCTGAGATGGGAAAAGCAGCAATTTCTGTCCTTTCAGGTTCAGGCGGGCAGGGCTGATGAGTGGCCGGCGGTACCGCAAGGAACCTGAGCTAGAAGTCACAGAGCCAGCCACTGACGGTGCTGGAGATGGGATGCGGGAGGGAGCACAGCTGCCTGACAGCAGGGAGAAGTGCTCTGAAACGGAAACATTCCCAAAGAGAAAACAATGAGATTATAATCCAAATACAATAGGCACAGTTTTCTTTACCAATTCTACAAGAAAAGGGAAAGGGAGTTGCAAATGTCCAGCTAAAATCCTTTATTCATTCCAGTTCCCACAATGCAAAACATGGAAAAATTCCACGTGCCCTTTGGTACACTCAGGAATGACTCAGACCAGAGATGGGTTTATCAGGAGTTGGGTGAGCTTTCTCTCTGCTCGACTGTGTCTGTTCAGGAGAGCCTGCATTACACATGCTGATTGCAGGTAAATTAACCCTTCTGGCATGTCCTTTAAAGGCTTTTGGGAAAGTGTATCCGGATGCAAGGACGTCTGCACAAAGGCATTAGCCCAGGCTGTGAGTGATTCCCAGCAGCAGACACTTCAGCAGCACAAACAGCCAAACGATCGGGTCAGGAGGGCAACAGACAGGTCGCTGGAGGACACAGGAGCAAAAGGGCAGAGCAGACAGGGTAGCAGTTCAGTGGGCTGGGGAAGGAAAGTAAAACAAGAGCTGCCCTAGGAACAGTCTGAAGTCTCCTATCAAAGCAATCTCAACTCAGCTGTGGATCAGGGAAGGGATCCTTGCTTTGTCTCACTGATTTCCCTCTGAGCTCTCCTAGGATGAAGGGCATACAACATTTACAGCACCCGATTTTAATGCTATCCCACTCTTAATTGGAACTCTCCCTGCAGCATTTTTAATGACAAAACTGACACACTGGGATGTGGGCAGGGAGGAAAGAATTACACTTGGATCATGTGTTTCAACCCACTCACTGCAAATCCTGCAAAGACAGCTGTTCTGGAAGACCTAGCGCACTACCTGATGCAGGAGATTCCTTGGACTGAGATGACTGCGAGGCTGGTCGACTTCCACTGAACAAGTAGCCAGAATCTAAAAAGCAAAAAAACAGTTTGAACCCAGCTGGCTCAGCTACTGGAGGTCTGTCCTTCATAAATATAACTGCATCATCTTGTCATCAGTCTCAGGAGGGGATGGGTGGTAAATGCAGCCAGGAAAAATGTCCCTGTTTCTCGTGGGTAGGCTGTATGACAGCACCAGAATAATCCACTTTTCCCAGCTGCAGCAGAAAGATCTGTCCAGCAGGCTCCAAAAACAACCCTGTGACTGTATCACAGCCTGGCGTGCCTTTGCTTTAAAAGGAAGAAGGTGAACATACGGTTGTATCCTTTTCACATGAAAAGAGCCTTAAGGGTAGATTGTAGGGTGAGATGAATTCCCATCTAGCCGTCAGGCACAGGAGCCACAACAATGAGGCAGAAAAAAAAATAAATTAAAAGTACTGAAGTCAGGAAAAAGTAGTGTTACAAATGAAACCTCAGAGCTTAAATCAATTATTTTTCTTAGGCACTTGACTTACATAATTATAGGCAAATAGCGTTGCAAGTTGAAATCTTGCTGTTTGTGAAAAATATTCAGCCCCAACAGCATGCTCTGTCCAGTCTGTCTGGCTTTGCACCTTAGCAAAAAGAAAGCACAGACCTCACAAAAGCGATTTAGTGTGCAGGGAGAATCCCAGCCTTCGGTGCGTTTGCACCTGCCCTTCCAGTGGCAGTTGCATTTGAATGCTCTTTCCCATCTGTTACTGCCACGAATGCCTGCAGAAGCCTCTGGATTTCAGTAAACCCACAGCAGACAAGCACTCGGCGAGACTCTGTTTCACCGAGGTGGCAGCAGTAATCTGCATAATTTCTTCATGCCAAAACAAATTCCCAATGCTGGATACTCCTCTGTGCCACAGGAGCAGCAATCCCTAAACATGCAGGTACCTCACAGTCCCCTTCCTCTGGAAGCACTGTACCACTCCGTTAGCACTTCCATTGGGCCGGGACGTTTCACGCACACTTACCTGCCCTGGCCAAGGAGGGGATGGTACCCAGTGAGAGCGCCCTGTTGAGACGGCCAGGAAGAGAGGAAGAAGAAGTTCTGTGTGGGGATCTGAAGAGCTGTTGGTTTGTCAGCTGGAGAATACTGGGTGGCGTTGGGACAAAGAGAGATGTAGGAGAGGAAGTGAATCCAGTCTTAGTGCCGCTGGGAAAGAGAGTTACCGAATCTCCAGGAAGGTACCTGCAAATGACACACAATACAGACATTTAGCAATGTGTACACTCCAGTAACTCCCTCGCAGTTGTACTTCTTGCATGAACACTTGCTTTGTTTTCAGGTTTGTACTAATTTTTCAGTGCAGGAGTGCAAGATGCAGAATGCGTAAGAGTTTATGGGAATGTTCCTTTGAAACTGGGGAAGGAAGAACTGCTAAACTGTACTTAAATTATTGTGCACCAACCTGTCCCACAACACAGGGTGGAAAAAATGGTGAAACAGCTGAGGAACTCAGGTGAAAATAGCCATAGTACCTTGGTTCTTTCCTGGATGAGAAAATTACCCAGAGACCACCAGAAAGTTTTACAAAGTCCAGACACATGTAGGACCAAAAATAGAGCACATCTTAACGTTTGTTATGTGCACATGCAAACGACACGCTTAGAAATGTCATGACTGTGGGAAGGAAGTAGTTATCTGCTAGTCTTTTTGTCTTTAGAAACCAGAATCAACATCTTACCTCTGATGCCAGTACAGGGAAAAGTATTTCTGTGGGTACCTAGATAAAGATTTAGGCACAAGAGCTCTGTTCTAAAACTAACATTCAAACCTCTGCCTTTATTATACTCTGTGAGGTAAGGAAGACTCACTACCCTCACTTTACAGATGGGAAAGAGAAGCAAAAAGAAGCCAAGTGACTTGTTGAGGGTCACATAAAAACCCCTATGATAGAACAGGGTCACAAACCTGGGTTTTCCAATTCTAAACTGAGGCCTAAACCATTACATTTTCTTTGCAGATTATAATTAGCCACAAATACGTACTAGCAGAGCCCTTCAGAAGGGACTGTGCTCCTGGAGCATACACTCCACAAAGTGTCTTGCTTCCAGTGTGTAAAAAACTAACAACTATTATAGTACCTGGAAAAAAATTTAAGTTGTCAATAATAATGGCAATTGTGTTTCTAGGTCTGTGAGTTGTTTTCAACAGGTTCTTTCTAAGTGAAAGGGGGGAGCTGTAGAACAGCGCGTCCAACTTGAGAACATGAGACGGGAGACAGCAGACAAAACATACTGAGGGCACCTGTACCAGTCAGCTTGATTTTTAAGTATTGCAGACATAAACTGACTTGTATTCCACTGGCAAAACAACTGTAGGAGGACTTTGTATTTTAAACTGTTTTTGCAGCTAGTAGTGCCACAGTATTTCACACTCAATTACTATACCCAAATAAAGTACACAATTAATTTCTGATACCCCTATATCATCACCTACCTTTGCAGTGGTTTAAAAGTTAAAAAACAACCTAAGCTGAACAATCTGTCACAACCTTAGCCCTATTTTTACCTTCTTTCTATTCCTCCTTGCAACCACGTACTGATCTTAGTCTATGTGTATGGTTTAGTTGACTACTTTGCACCAGAAATGAGGAGTCAGCTTTGGAGTGTCACTTGTGCCCTCACACCATCAAAAGGAACATTCTAAGAAGGTTGCAATGTTGAAAATACAGGAAATTTGTAATATTTATAGCAATTGAATAAAATACATGAAAAAGTCTACAATAGGAACAAGATCTCTCAAGGATCTCCTGTAAGGTTTTTGTTTTGTTAGAAACAGGTAATACACTTGTCAAATAAGTCATGATGAAGTACTAACAGAGTATGAAGTGTATGTATCTTAAAATAGAGATATCAGACTTTGCAGCATTTGGATGTTTAACCTCACTTCTGATGAAAACAGAGACAGGTGAGAGCAGCAACATGGCTTTTCTTTTGTCAGAGGAAAGCCAGTAGTAAATCAGAGCGTGAAGGAATACACGTATCTCAGTCTTGCGCTGCGAGGTGATTTATGTACGTGCCATTCTCTCTTCGAGATTAAAGGGGTGACGCAGCAATGTTAAGCAGTGCTAGCATGGACAGAAGAAGCAGTCCAGAGCTAAGATTACAATTTAAAATATCTTATAAAACTACTTATCTGCTAGATACGAGGCAGACATCAACAATCCCGACCAGCTTAATCAGGATGAACAACATCTGAGCCACCCAGCTTCCTGGTGCTTGCCAAGCAGGACATGCC
The DNA here is from genome assembly GCF_000699245.1 of Pterocles gutturalis. NCBI lineage: Eukaryota > Metazoa > Chordata > Aves > Pterocliformes > Pteroclidae > Pterocles > Pterocles gutturalis. The sequence continues at coordinate 15,647 of NW_010100030.1, read as the reverse complement.
TTTAACAGCAGCAAGGAACTCGTCAGTCTCGCAGCAGAAACTGCCCGACCTCTTCAGGTTCCAGAGGACCTGGGAAGGGTGCCATGCTTCGCAAACGCGCAGTCTTTTAATGCACATACATATACACATTTGCCCCACCACACGTATGGATGTAAATAGCAGATCTCAGCTTTGTAAGAGAAAATGAATGGGAAAGGAAATGAGAAGTGCAGCTCAGGACTGTGATATGAATCACATCGGAAAGAAGGATACCTACCACTCACTGTGCCATGTCTGTGAAGGGCCAAATCAGAGCATCGCCTGTCAACAACACAGCTCTTTTCTCCTAACTTTGCACCTTCTGTATCTTTGGGCTAAAGGATTCAACTTTACACAGCTTCTTGCTGCAGTGGAAAACAGCTTGTCTGACTTACTGGTTTTTGGTAGTTTTTCACTTAATGGGCCGGAAGATATCACAATAATTTATCACTCATAACCACAGTCTCTTTCCTGGGACTGTAACTTTTTTGAATCAGACTTCCATGGGCTCTGCTGCTCAACAGCCTCCCTTCTCAACCTCACCAAGTTAGTGCAGTCAGATCCTCTGAAATGATGAATCATTTGTCTGGTACCATCCAGAAAATGAATTTTTCTGGTTAGCAAAGAAGAGCTGAAGAATTTTAAGAATAGCGTATTTATACCTTAGGACTGAGTGCTGACCAAAGAATGGCTTAAATGTTGATCTGCTCTGAACAAAGTAAATTCCTTTGTAAAGTAAAATTCTGTTCTATGTGCTCTTCTCCTTAGTGTTTGCCACTGTCATGTCGAGAGGGCTAGATGCTGCTGCAAAGCAGGGGTACTGTCATGGGAATGCACTTCACGCTTGAGAATGGTCAGCTGAACTAAAATTTGTTTCAGAAGCAGATCAAAAAAAGGTGAGGAGAGCAAGAGGATCATACGGCAGGAAGCAGCCACATCACAGCCCTGGAATAGAGCCACACCGCTGTGTCCTTGCTCTCGGACTACTGCATTGCTCCAAGCCAGTTGTGCATGTGATAATAGTGGGTCTGGTGACAGTGAAGAAAAGCAACCAAAAAAGGAAGAAGGGAGAAGAAAAAAAAAAAAAAAAAAAAAAAAAAAAGGCTCTGGAGTCAGACAGTTTGTGGAAATAGTCAGGGCCCGGAAGCCGTTTATTTCAGAACTTGGAATTGTGAACATCAAAAACTGGGTATCTTAATTAGTGTTTACAATGATCACAGCGCTACCAGACAGTTGGGCAGAACTCTGCTACACAGACACTTTAAAAGTAAATAAATAGAAAGTTAAATAAGAGTATTACATGGTATGGGACTGTACAAGGTCCTGAAGAAACACCTCCTGCCATCAGAGCCTCCTCTCCTCTGCCCCGACACCTCCTTCTTATCCAAAGACAACACTATATAAGTGTGCCTTTTTTAATTCACATTTTAACCAGAGATGCTGCATCACCCCTGGGATAGAGAGAGATGTGGGAGAGCATGGGTCAGGTCAGACTGCAGGGCTGTAGACAGACCCACACCTACTATCAGATAGTTCAGTGCATGAAGGAAGATGGTAACACACAGCCACAGGCAGCTTGCTGTGTGTGCCCAGGTTCATCTGCCTGGAGGCAGCCAGGGAGCCACGTGTCAGTCACGGGGTAAAATGTTTCCTCTGTACTTAAGGTCCCATCCTAATTTAGCTATGAGTTACCCATGTACAACTGCAGCCCTTCCTCCAGGCAGCATGGGTGCTGCTGCCCCAGACTGCAGTAGCTCCCTGTTGCCTTACTGCTAGCTGCGAGATAAGCACACTTCTGTGAGCTGACACGCATGGCCTGCTGCATCGCATCACCAGTGCCAAAACCTGTGCCTCCGGTCGAGTAACAGAACCAGGAGCAAAGAGTAATATAGTGAATAAAAAACCAGGCATAGGCGGAGGGGTGAATAATGCTAAAAAAGGGCACAGGTCCTGGACACAGTAAGATTTTGATATGTGACTTAGAGAACTAGAAACTTCAGCTGCCAAGACTAAGAATTATTTTCTCCTGTATGTCGCCCTGCTTTGGATGAAAAAGAATGGCTGAATTAGAGCTGAAAATGCTCCAGCTGCCAGGTCCTGCACTAATACCTTCTAGAGCACAGACAGATGTTTGGCATCAACTTTGCCTTCCTTCCTAGCTGGTGGCACAAAGGTGGGGGTGTGTGGATACACACATCCCATGCCTACAAAAATCCAGACTCGCTGGCATGACAAAAACAGTCAGTGGACCTCTTCCCTGCCTGCGTACTCGATAGCTTTGGTCCCAACGGAGGCTTTACAGGGGATGACCCAAGGTACACTTCAGGACTGAGTACTGCCCCTTTCTACGAGAGCATCTGCGATGGCTCAGAGGCCTCAAGCGTACTTGCAGGTGACAGGACACCTGGAAGGAACTGGCAGGTTATATGTGACAGCACACAATTTCAACAGCGCATCTTTAAAAACCGAAGCAAAGCCGTATACCACAGCTCCCTGCTGTGGAGTCATTTCATGAGTAGAGTCAGTTTGGAGCGATCATCTGGCTATTAATTATATTAACTTTATAAGAGTATACATAATTTGTCCACAATACATCAATACATACTTCCTATAGTATCTAAGCATGATTATTAGCTTCACATTACCTTGAAAAATATTCATAAAGCCAAAATAAAACACCACTACACCATTTTTATATTCCCCTCTTGTCCTCACCCTCTGACACACCCAAGCTCAGTTCACTAGGGCATGCAAAGCACAGATAAAGGAAAGGAGCAGTTAATAGAAAGGAAAGGATATGATATAAACATAGAGTATTGAGACTCACAAAGGGCCGCAAAGGCGTCAGTTTGCATGCACTGGTATCAGTGAGGGCTTCAGGAAGACCAGAAGCAGCAGCAGGAGCAACGCTTACTTGGTTGCTAGCTCTAGGTTCTCCCTCAACTCCCCTACAGTCTGCAGAGTTGCTCTGAAATCTGAGTGCAGCCCAAGTATCCAAGTGCCCAGACACACTCACTGGTGGCAAATGAAGCACAAAATTACTGGCCTGGCAGACACGCAGGCACTGCTGTCCCAGGCTGCAGCTGTGCCAGTGCCACTGAAGCACAGCAACATAGTGTTGTCAAAAATCTTGTCCAAGGAAAGGCACTTAATGAACCCACATTGGCCCCTTTATAAATCCAACTCTGCTAGGCAGGGTGTAAGATGCTTTTGAGCTGGCAGATCAGGCACGGCCACTGTGAGAGCAACGATTAGAGTTAGTCATTTTGGGCTGGGTCAGATTTGGTTTCAAGTGACACACAAAGCCACCAACAATCCCTCACCACCTCAGCTCCATTCCATGGTACCATCCTCTGGTCCAGACACAAGCACACGGCCACTGTAAAAAAGCAGCACCTGAAATTAGAGGCTTTTGGGCTAAAATCCTCTAATACTGTTAAGATGTTTGCATGGCCTGCATGGCTGGGAGAATCTTCAGGCAACAAAGCTGCATCTGGTGACCACAAGTGACCACATGTTCCTCTGTGGCCTGAAATAAGAGTCCAGCTTAGTGAGAACAAGAAGCTCAAAGCACTGATCAAGTGGTTCGGGATGATCTTTGTGTCAGCAAGTTACCAGCTCTTTGCCAGCTGCTATCCCCCCTGCAGAAGGAAATGCACACCGATGAGTTGTACAAAATAGCACCTCAGCTTCATGAGGATGGTGGCACAGCGCTCAGATGTCAGATTTGCACCAAAATACCTGAGCTGGAAGAATACACATTTCCTTCTGCTGGACTCACTGCGGGGAAAGCAACCAGGCTAGATAGCAAATCTTAACTGCGGAGCTATTTCTTAACTGCACCTCATGTAAAAAATGCAAAGTTGGCAAAGCACCTTCCTTACAGAGCCCACAGCATTGCATAGTGTTTAGAAAATTCAGAAAATTTGGCATTGAAATTGGGTATTGTATGAACAATCTCAGTAAAGGCAGCGGTGGTTTAACTACTTTTTTTTCCAGAAGCAGTCAACAGTAAAATACTGCTAACTTGTAACTGACATTTTCAGGCTTAATTGTCTAAGGAAACACAACTGGTACAGATTGAACACTATCAGTTTAAAAATCAGAACGTCCCTGGAAAAAACACCTTTCTCTTCCTTTCTTCCCTCTCCTCCAAAAGATCAGTCATCCTCTACCATCAGCAAAAGTATCTGAGACACAGCACATCAGAAAAGCAGAAAGAGAGGAGACTGGCAGCACCAGAATCTCTAGAAGACCAAAAATTCAACTGCTGCAAGTTTGGTTTTGAGACTCTGAGGTTTTTTTGTTGTTTTTAGAAGCAGCAGAACAGACATGTTGAGGCACTAAGAAGTGGGAAAATACACTGACACCTGACTAAAGACAAAAGCTTCTTTGGCATTAAAACTGAACCACACTTCACTGTGTTTTGTTGTTTTGTTTCACCTTTAAAATGTTTCCAATTACGAGTCCAAAAGTTCTTCAACTATAAGCTCTGGACAAAGCACCAGAGACCAGGGCTTCAGTTGTACAGTTTGGCCATAAAAAAGCAGCTTTCTGATGTTCTGACATAGCAAATCAGTGCAACTTGTGGATATACAAATTGAAGACAAATGGATTTCTTGCTTGCATGTCAACTGCAGTTAATGTATCTCCCAGATGAAAAGATTTTAAACTCTTTCAGTGCAGATTTGCACTTGCTGTGCAAACAGAGCTAAAATCTTTCTTAATAGTATTATTCAGGCTTCACAGTGTAAACCCCACTCTGCCCCAGAATTCTACCAACTGCCTGTTCCTGGTATCTAGTGTGCATCCGCCCCATCCCAGAACTGCACAGGAAAAAAGAGAATGAAGGAAAAGTTCAGGCATAGGAAAACAGCATAACACTTAACAGCAAGACATCATAAAAGGAGCCAGAACCCAGGGGGCTCAAAGATGAGGCCTGTTCAAATTGAAGGGGGGGGGGGAAGAAAAAAAAAAAGTCCTGCTAAAAAGGGAGGATAACAGCTGCTTCGAAGAGATAGGAGGCTACATAGAATAGGACAAAGCGAAACTTAATACAGCCTTGACTTTCAGCTCCTGAACGCAAAGCATCTGAAGAGGCTGACAAGTATCTTTAGAGGCTGCCACTGAGAGTTTCCTTGTTACTGGGCCAGAAAAAAGACAGGATATTGCCATTAGGAATCAGGCACGATATTATCATGACCATCCCCACACAATTTTACTCATCTGGAAAGCAGGCTTGTGCATCCCACTCCCATGCCAGCTGTGAGGTTACAGGTACGTGGTCCTTCAGCCAGTTGTACCTTCACATGACACACACAACTTGGCTTACTGTTAATGAATCTCTACAGAGCTTGTGTTGGTGCTGCCTCTCTGCCTGCACAATGAACACTGGTTTGAAGAACAGTAATCATTAAAAGCTATGAAATATCTTTTGTTTCCTTTAAAAAAGCTTCTATAATTTCACCATTATCTGCAGCATCCCGTAGTGTTTGAATCTTTCAGACAGAGATGCAGATACTTCATGGGGAGAGCTCCATTCTGATTATTTTAGAGTTTATACACAGGAAGATCAAGACACCCAATTAACTTACATCACACTGTTAGTGTAGCAAGTTCCACTGCGCTATTCTGAACAGAAGAAAATAGCAGATCTTCTGTAACAATGCTATTTCCTCTTGAAAGACCCAAATCCTGCTCAAAAACTCAGTGGAGTGCCTTGCCAAACACAGTGCAGGATAATCAGACTGCTTATCCTACGAGGCCCCTACAAGTTAATTGCACAAAAACCCAAGCAGCTGAAAGCTCCCTCCTCCCCACACAGTAACATCCAGTCATCCCAGCTTTCAGTGGAGGACTGCCAGGCACTCAACTCAAAGTCACCACTTCCAGACCCCTTTCTTCAGCAGCATTAGCATGAATGACAGACTTCAAAAAAGAACCCCTCCAAGTAACAAGAAAAATGCATCTCTATTGCCATGCAGTCCCACAGCAGAGGCTCCCACCCCTTCCTATAATGCATCCTCCTAATCTGTGTTCTCAACAATAAGGAAAACACTGCCTGAATAAACAGTGATGTACATTGAAAGCTGATCATATACCATAGCATGTGGTTTTTAGTCCCATATTTCTTCTCTAAGGCTACAGGACTGGAGGAACATACGCATTTTTATCCAGTTGTGCTTCTACACAGATGCTCCTCAGGGGGTGTTGGGGATGGGTGGGTTAAAAACCCAAAGAAAACCAGCATAGAAAGCATCAGCCACTGGTAGATTTGAAAATTTAACTTAAAACAGCTGAACGCTTTCAGATATTTAATCAAGACACCCTGAGCTACATAACCTTTTAAAGCACCCTTTTAAATAAATTATTGAAGTTCCAGCCAAAAGCACTTAAGGATGCCTCTCCGTTTAAAACAGGAGTCCTAGGAGAAGGGCACAACGAGGGAGCATGCAGTTAAGTGATGCTACACAGTGGAAGGCAAGAAGAACCAGGTTACGGACTACACGTGTCCCCTCCTCGCATGCCTGTACACCATGCAGTGCTACTACAGCACACATTACGAGGACGTGGAATCCAGAGGCAAGTTCCCATCAGTTCAAAATTAAAATGACCAGCACCATTAGAAAACCGAAGGTGGTCTGGGCCCCATGGAGGATCAAGGCAGAGGATTTCTCTGTGACCAGCTAAGGATGGACAGGCAGTGAGAAGAACCGGGAAGACAGGAGAAGCCAGAATCTCTTTGGCTGGAGAAGCAGAATGGGGAGGAGGTTGCATTTATGGAGCAGTTTGTGAAGCAGCTGCTGGAAGAGCTGGCTTTGGGGAAGTTGGATATTTGCACTGCTGACGTAGGATTCAGGAGGAAGGGAGAATGGAGGCAGCAGGAGTAACTTCCTTGGCTAGCACCAGCAGTGGAAATGCTCCAAGCAGCTAGCACAGTGGAAGGAAGGACAGGGGGAAAAAAAAGGGAAAAAAAAAATAAAGGAAGAAAAGATCTTCACTTCTTATTTAACTTAAAAAATTAAAAAAAAAAAAAAAGAGGAAGGGAAAATTAAAAAAAAGGAGAGAGATGCACCAGTTGCAAAGAGTTCACAAGGCTTTTTTTCCTCCTTCCCCCAGTGTCACTGCTCTGGCTCTGACCTTCGGGGCCGGTATCTCCGGTGGCCCGTTGATTTCCGCGTAGCCACTGCTGCGGTGAAGCCCACCAAGCAGCACAAGGATGTGGTGCCAAATTTGGCTGTGTCCAGCCAGCTGGGCGTTTCAGTCTTCAGGTACCTCTCAGCTACATGCAGACTCATCACTACGAACCACAAGACTGAAGCAAATGCATCAATCCTCCGAAGCCTGCAATGCCAAAAAGAAATCCAACAAGACACAAGGTAAGAGTTTAAACATCAATGAACCACCTTGGCATTGAGAAAGGAGAAGGAAGGCGAGAAAAAGGTGGGGAGGGTACAAAGACTGAGCAGGTTATGTACTATCTCTTAATACAGGTATATCACCTGCAGCCCTTCCCACTGCTGTGGTAAGCACCGGAATCAATCAGTTCCATTCTCTACCAGCCTACAGAGCTGCACAGAGAGCTTTTCATTCACAATAATTCGAGTTTAAATTGAATGAACCAAGGCACAGATCCAAAGCAAGCTCTGCTGTCTCCATCCAGCTGGCTGGCAACCCAAAGAATAACAAGGAGAACTGTGTTCAGTTCTCCCCAGTACTACATTTGCCAGAATGGCAAATGTTTACCCCCTGGCTGAGTCAAGACAGGGCAAAAGACCTCCACTATAACACAGTTTTCCTTTAAGTGAAACAGAAGAAAAGAGCACACCCACCTGATCCGCCCAGCTAAGAACATGGCCAGCAGGCAGGTGAACAGTCCAAGGACAGCGACTGCCATCTGGTGATTCTTCCCGTAAGCCCATGCGGCACTCAGGTTCTCCACCATCTGTTCTGGGAGCAGGTGGAGCACCTCCCGCCAGCCTGCCACTGTCACGGAAGTGTCATTTTCCAAGTCTGCACGTGAGCTTGTGTCAGTCCTGTCCTGAACAGATGCCGGACCAGAAGAGATGGAAGCAGGGTCTGCTGCTCTGAGTGAGAAGGGGTCGCCTGGCCCATACAAGGCCATCAGAACCAGGAACGCACAGCTGAGGAAGGCCAAGAACCGCAGAAATATCACCTGAGCTGGTGTGGTTATGGAAGCAGAAGAGGAGGATGAACATAAATTCTGTAGAGGAAGAGAGAAACACCTTGTCAGACACTGAATGAACTGCAGTAAGGTTTTGAAATGGTGCTTTATGAAACACTTCCAGACTGTATGGTTTACTGGATAGTTTTGCTCAAGTCCTTGTAAGTCTCTAATACTGGGCTGACACCACAGGGGATGCTGTAGACTAGCAATGAGCAACAGCAGAGACACGAGCAGAAGCCAAGGTCAGGCAGGGCAGTGAAGCAAAGAGAAGGTGACAAATCACTTCCCATTGTTCTTACTTTCTCCCTGTACTCCGTAGCTTCCCCCACTGTACCCAGGAATTGTCTTCCCTACCTCCCCTTTTCTGCCTGTCCCCCTATTTTCTTTCCACTCTGTTCTCATTATTACAGTAGACTTACCTTCTGGCAATTGCACTGAATGACACCAGCAAGAGGAAAAGCTCAAACTAACACCAAAAGCATCTGTGGCAACTATCCTGGGCTATTCTAAATTTCTGCTACGCACCCAAGCTCCTTTCCCAGCTGCAAATCCAGGTGCAGAGGTACCTAGTTCTCTGCACTTCCCCCTAAATTCCTTCATCTCTCCCCCCATGTACCTGAGTATAGGTCTTGTCTGTCTCACGGCGTTTGAAATGGTGGCTGAGCAGCAGCGCCCGGAGCTGCCGATTCTGATGTTTTATGTAATACTCCACAGCAGCCTGGCATGGACGGCACAGCTTGTAGGTCTGCTCCAGATGGTGCTTATACACCTCAATCTCTTCATCATATTTGCCCTGGTGAGAGAATAGGAAATAAAAAGTAGGTGAGAACTGCAGGACCCTCTCCAGTGATCATGCTTGCTCCTGACATGCAAGCAAGGCACGCTTCCAAAAGCACACAGCTGAAAGCATGCAGCTTCTTTGGGAGAGGGAAGTAGAAAGATGCATTGTAGCTGCAGGAAGAGCTTGCTCCAGCAGTTCCATGGGCTCCATCTGCTGGAATCGAGAAGGTATCACACAGGAGAGAGAAGTAGCAACGCTCACCCCTCACTGGACATGCCAGCCATGCTGAGAAGCCACTGCTGTCACTGACACACGTAATTGACCAGGTTGGGTAACACAGTCCCATGTTTCTCCGCTGGCACAGACACTGCAGTTCACTGAATGCCTAAAAAGGGGCCAAAGGCTCGTGCTATTTGAGCAAGTGGATAGGTCTGGCAAGAGGCAGGGATTTGAAATAAAGCTCAGAAAAGGTAATCAGTCAAAGATCTTCTCATTAAGCATGATCAGACTTAAATCTGTTCCCTGGGAGTCATCCTGATTAAACTCATTACAATTACACAAAGCAGACAGGATTAAGCAACCCAGAAGATGAATGCATCCCACCACAGCACAGTCTTATAATCCCAAGGTATGACCATGGTTGAAACCTAAGGACTGTAGCACTGAATTCTCAGCATAAAACTTCAGGGAGCCATAAAACCGTGAAGGAGAAACCCCACTATCCTATCCTCCATGCATATTAAGTAATGAGAAGGCCAAGAAGATGCTCAGCAGGAAATCCTGCTGCTGTAACTGTAAAATCCCTTTGCCTTCCAAGGCACAAATGCCTAACCAGGGAGATGATGTGGCTGCATACGACTCTTTCACTCCAACAGTAAAAGCAGAGCAACACAGCCAAGGCCTCAGGAAAAACAAAATCTATTAATGCTTCAAGGTGACTAGTGGGCTGTTGTGCCTAACGGATCCTGTAAGCCCAGCTGGGTCGATGGTAAGTACTGGAGTTGTAAGCTGATCTCAGCAATGTGCATGTTTGGTCTTGGGTTCCAGCTTCAACTTCCAGCGTCCATTTAGAACTGGTCATTACATTCTGGCTTTGGAGTGGGATTATGTAAACTTGCAACACTAATCAGTAACCATCTCTGCACTGGAGTGCCACATAGTACCTTCTGAAGACTACTGGAGCATCATCCCACACTGAAAAATTCCTCTCTCTCCTGCTCTCTAGGCTGCAGCATGGTACCATTTTGCAAAGCCAGACAAAACAAATTATTACAGAGCAAATTAATCAGAGCAGGAACTGCAGAAACATGCACGGGAATGAATGCCTTGGACACATTCTCCTGTGATGCCAGTCCCTAACGAACACTTACCTCCTCCCTTGGTGAGAATGAAGCCAGCTGTTTGATCTTTGTGGTTTGATGGTTGTTGCATTTCTTGCAAAGCAGAATTTGGCTGCTCACCCACTGTTGTGGTTTGGTAGGATCACAGAAAGTCGTAGCACCCGACACAACATGGTTGAGGTGTTCCATGTACTGAGCAGGGATGGGCTTGTTGTAGTCTCCATTCTGACAAGAAGCAAAAAGGGAGGCAAGAGGGAAAGCAAATATAACATCACAAAATCAAAGCTAGGTATCCTCTGTCTGATAACAAGATTCCCTAACCTCTGCACTCCATGCATTCACCTATGTAACAAAAGAAATAAGTAAAAAAAGAGAAAAAAATGCTTCCAATCTTCTCACTCACTGTTCTGTACACCTACTGCAAGCAATTGGCAGTGGATTTTGGCTCAAGACACGCTTAGTTATTCAATACCCTAAATAAAGCAATTCAGCTGTTCCAAAATACAAAACCAGAGAAGAATTGTTCCATATATTAAAAAAAGATTCTTAAGAGATATTGGTGAAAATGTTAAGGCCCTTTTTGCCCTTTGAAGCAAGGGAGAAAAATTTGTCTTTATCATTCTATGTCAGCACATCCCAGTATACATTAATTCCTTCTCAAATCGGAACAAATGATCAGCTGCTGAGTTCACAGGTGCTCTGCAAAGAGCTGCCAGCTGTGAAACCGCTGGATATTCATCTGCACTGGGCCTGTGCCATCTTAAATGACAAGCAGGGTTTTTCCACAAGCACTGTTCCACAGGGCATGCACCTTCCCAGCCACCCTGCAAGCAGTTTGCCACAGTACCTCTTGGAACCCATTGTACTGCTCACAGTTGGGGCAGTCCCAGCAGTTGCGATTCCCATACGGCACCACCGTGTCCTGATTGCAGAACCAGCAGTTCACTGTCACGTGTGTGGGCTTCTTCCTGTTAGGAAAGGAAATGTTTCAGGCATCAACATTGAATTCAGCTGATGTAAAGGAAAGCAACAGCTTTTGAACAGGGAAACGCAAGAGAGGCTGGAATAACAATCAATCTCCTCATTCATTACATTTAACAGTATGACTCAGAGTAGTCACTTCAACAATGAAAAGATGGAGTTTTAGTCCATCTTTAGCCCAAAATAGAAATAAATTTCTGCCTGATGCTCATATCTCTTTATGCTAGTACTGTGGACATGCCAGAACTTTAATAACAACCTTGTGAATAACTCAGCACTTCACTGTTTTTCAGAGGCATATTTGGGGGTGCAAGTCCTCTCTATAATCAGCAGCGTTAAAATATGTAGAGAGTGCAGTAGAGTCCCTGCTCAATACACTGGATTCTCGGAAACAGAAGTTACGATCCACAAGAACTGCCTATGATGGTACCCAGAAAGCTAGGAAATGGGCTCATGGTTACAGTTTTATCCGCCCTGCTTGTTAGAAAATTTTTCAAGGGCATATCAAATTATCCCCAGGTTCAGACACTGTAAATAGCTGTTTCTTCACAGCTTTAGAAGGAACTGAGGAACCAACATGCCTTCCCCAGTTTTTATGCACTGGAAGAGACAAAGACTAGTGATCTGGATTCATGAGCCCCTTGGGTTTTTTTAAACAATCCTACTAAAACATCAGCCACTCTAAGAGAAACAGCTGTGGCACAGCCCCATTGCAACAGGTTGTGACAGACGCTTGAGCAAAGAACTTGAGTGGCCTGGCCCTTGAGCCTGCCTGCTAAAGAAGGTCTGCATTTGTCTTGAAACTCGGTGCAATACCCAAGAGCAAGCTTCCTGGCAGGTCAAGGCAACACAGCCCTGCTGTCTGGGTTTATCAGAACCAGCCCCAAGCACACCTCCAAGGGAGGGCAGCTGTTCATGCAAAGCCCAGGCAGGGACTCGCTATGGAAGCTATGCAGACAGCCGGACCCAGCTGCCACCAGCCCTGTGTGCTGCCTAATTCCACCAAGCAATCAGCATGCCTCCCGCTGGACAGCTTCTAAAGCAGCACAGAAAGCAACGGAGCAGGGAGGCTCACTGAGGGCCTGGAAAGCAAGGAACAGTAGTCAAGGTGCTCACAGTTGAGAGCAACTTCTCTTCTTCCTGCTTTAGGAAACATTCTCTGCTGCTGCAGTATTCTGTAGCAAAACGTCTTCTGACACACCAGAAAGAAGCCTAAAAAGCCAGAGTACACCAAGGATTCCCTGCCAGACGCTGGGAGAAAATGGCTGGAGCTACTAAGGTGACAGATTCTCATCTCAAAATAGACGCACACACCCACACCCCTCTTAAAATGAATATTCACTGCTCAACTTTGTTCATTGCCAAGGGGGCTCAAAACAGTAAGTGATCCGAGTTAAAAATACCACCACTGAAACTGACAGGCAAAAAAATAAGTTTAAAGCAGACAGAAATCTAGGTTGCTAGTCCAAGTTAGCTGTGAGCTACCACTGTCCAAAAATCAGTCCCACATTCATGCTGCTGTGGCACCATCCTCTGGCACCCATGGAAATAAGACACACCATGCTTCAGTCTCTACCTACCACCACTCTCTTAACTTCCATGGCATGACAGAGTAGGCAGAAGCACTAAGTTCAAGGATAACACAGAAGTGGAAAGCACAGGACAAAAAACTTAGTAAAGCACACATGCTATAAAGCAAAAAAAGAACGAATGCCAAACCCTATCTGAGAACTTGCTAATATCAGAGACCAAATCCTTAATATACTCAAGACCTCTCCATCTTTTCCAAACAGGATTCCATTTCTCACTCATTAGGCTCCTAAAGGTTAAGTAGCAGCCCTTCATTCTCACAATGTATGCAAAATAAATTGCTAAATCCTGGATTATTTAGGATAAAAAGCAATAATTCTTTCTTTTGTGAACCTGTAATCTGTTGCCATAGAAATAGGTGCAAAAAATCAGAACTTCCCAACCTGCTGGATGCAAAAAGAAGGAGGGAAAAAAAAAAAAAAAGGTCATCTGAGGCAAGAACATGCAGGTAGGATGCTAATTTTCTAGTAACTGGGCAGGACTTTAAAAACAAAAGACAAGTACTGCATTTGGAAAGACTCTCAAATACAGATTTAATGACTTTGGAACTATATATGCCCTGACTGAATTCAGGCAGCAGCTGAGTCTAATAAGCTGGAGCACACATTGCTTCTGAAGTCAGACATTCTGTTACGAGAAGAGAGACAACGCAAAACCTGTATCAGCATTTACCATGTGCTCAATCCCTTACAAAACACCAGGCAAATCATCCCTAAGGAGTTTATAATCCAACACTGTATTAACTTGAATTAGCTTCACTGGACAAAGAACCACCCTGCAAAAGAAAACCTGAGCAGCAAGAAGTGATTGAATGACTTACTGCACAGAGAGATTCCATTCACAGCTGACTTGCTGTGATAACTCGGTATGTTGCCTGACCACCCAAACCACTCAGAAAAAATTCCCAGGTTTGGACAAACTGTTTTGCAGGCAGAAGATCTTTGCTTAAGACAACACTGGGAGGACATACCTGGAGTAAACTTAGTTATGAGATCAACACCCGATACAGTCTGCTACTGCTCAGACGGTATGACAAAAATGTTCCTTTGTGAGAGGCTAGCAGACTCCTTTATTTTGCTAACAAGCTTTCTGTCCTGTACATAGTGCTTGCAAAAAATCAGACTGCAGCTATAGCCATCGACAAACTGTTCAGCGACTAGTTTGTGTCTCTCATGTAACATAAGAAGGAACTTATCTTCCTTCCAACTCCCAGCACTCTCCACTATTCCCCCTCTATTTAAGGTCACGCTTAAGAGGTATAAGGAGTTCCTGTGTGTATCTGGACATCAAATCTTTTTTCTCCTCGACACAAAACACACAATCTCAGGTGCTGTCACAGACACAGTAGTGTGACTCCCACATATTGACAGTTGTTCCAGAACTACTTTCCACTAGGCTGTTCTGATATATTTTATTTCCCTTTCTACAGGGGGTGGTAAAGCTGTCTTATTAGATACATAAGTGCACTCACACTGAAAATGGAGCAAAGCAGGGCTGTATCCATTAACATTATTAACACCAAAGGCAAAGGCAGCATCATGTCTGTGTTTGGATCAATCCCTTATAAAGCTGCCTTCCTTGACGACTTCAGAAGATTAATTTAACTAAGGCAAAGTAAGAAATTAGGCAATATCAGAATAGTATTGAGAAACACAAATATGTAGCCCCAAAGAATTATCAAGGTCGCCTCCTGAAAAGATTTACAGCTCACCAGCAGTTTTCAAGGACTTGGGAAGAAATGCTTTCCATTCCAGAAACCTTTTGATGAACTGAAGCAAAACAAATCCAATCTCGTCCCTCGAAAGATATGTTAGCCTTAACTGGGTCAAAGAAATGCTGCCTGCTTCACTGGAGACTGCTTCAGGCCACTAGTATTTCTTAGCCGCCCTAAATATGCCACAGAAATGCCAAGTCTTGAATATGGACTAATTTACCATTGACCGTTTATATGGCTATACAAACAGCAAATGCTTTAGAGCAAATCTTAAGTATTTTGCTGTGGATGTAAAATATGCTTCTATTTAAAAGTGTAAACTTATAGTGAACCTTAACACAAGGAGCCCTTGGCACCACCTTCTTCTCCAATAGAAGCATTCAATGAGCAGACTGCTCAAGTCTGTTCTGGTGTAAAGTCTAACGTGCCTCTTATTCCATATATTTCTACATTCATTTCAAGCTATGCTAGATTAAAATCTGACAAATTAAACTTTACTCCTTTAACGAAATCTGTACCCTGACTTCTCTTCTAATGCTTTCCAAACCCTGTTTTCAACTGGTCCCTTTAAATTTGTTCCAAGGTCAGAACCATGCAATTAAGAAACAAATGACCAAAGAATTTTGATCACTAACTAATAACTTGGACTTCTATGTAATCTTCCCCAAGTTTCAGCACTGCACTAACAGGGCTGTGACTCCTACGGCACTCTCCCACTGTTCCCCCTGCAATCATGCTCTCACCTCCAAATCAACCCACACAAGAAGCAGAACATTCTCTTTTCCTGTCCCAAACACATCAGAAAACAAAAGAGGAAAACCCCGAGCCTTCAGCAACCCCTGAACACCGCTGGTAGTAACGCCAGCCTCTAGACTACAGAGTGGAGGAAGGGAAACGTTTCCGATTTCCCCAGCACAGCTCCCACAGCAGCAAGTCCCTGATGTTCAGTGCAGGCACACAAAGAGACGAAGCAATTCCAAGGGGATACGGAAAAAACGCATCCAGCCGCTTACCTGCAAGTTTTTGCTGGGTGGG
>NW_010100029.1:48708-49234 GCF_000699245.1 Pterocles gutturalis | reverse complement strand
TATTTATTTATTTTTACTTTTTTGTTTTGTTTATGCCAAGTGACTACTTCAAAATAGTTTTATTCTTACTGCCAGCTCACATTTACTCAGAGTCATCACCTCAGTGATACAGTCATAGATTTACCTGGACAGAAAACCTAACATAAGGTATAATTCTCAAAGTGTTTTGTTGTTTAGCAAAATAATATATGTCATTGTAGGCTGGAGTCACAATGTTCTAGCACACATCCTAAATTTACATCCCAGTGCTCCCAGTAACCCCCAGAGCCCTCCCAGTGCCATCCCAGTACTCCCAGTAACACCCAGAGCCCTCCCAGCGCCATCCCAGTGCTCCCAGTAACCCCCCAGCCGTTCCAGTGCCATACCAGTGCTCCCAGTAGGCATGAGAGCAGTCCCAGTGCCGTCCCAGTACTCCCAGTAACCCACAGAGCCCTTCCAGTTCCATCCCAGAGCTTCCAGTAACCCCCCAGAGCACTCCAAGTGTCATCCCAGAGCTCCCAGTAACCCCCAGAGCCCTCCCAGTCCC
>NW_010100029.1:44028-48528 GCF_000699245.1 Pterocles gutturalis | reverse complement strand
CTCCAGGCTCCATCCCAGTGTTCCCAGTAACCCCCAGAGCCCTCCCAGTGCCATCCCAGTGCTCCCAGTAAACCCAAGAGCGCTCCCAGCCCCATCCCAGTGCTCCCAGTAACTCCCACTGTGTAAATTTCAGTGTGGTCCTTATTACTGTTTGATATGCTTGAAGTACTGTCTCGGTAAAATCAACAGCAGGAGACTTTTGAAGACAATCTGTAATAGTTTCTGAATTTCCTATTAAATATGGTATAATAAATGCTTATTTTAGCTTTATCTTTTAAAAATGTTTTATTATTGAGCCCTCTTTGTGTGAACAATATACAAATAAATGTTATTCCAGCATTGTAAATTGAAACTCAAATTGTATTATTTAACTTCCGCCCTCAACACAACCTTGAGTATTCTCTTTCCTCTCAGAAATGACTCTTTTCTGGGAATGATGGCATTCTCATAAGAACATTCTTATTCCTGATTATTAATCCAAGGCATTTTTACATGGATGTAAAGTCTTATACAAACAATCCAGGACCCAAATTCTATGAAAGATAATGCTTATAGTTAATAAATCTTTGGAGTTTTCTTTCAGTTCTTACAAAAATTGTTTTCCAGTTTAAATGAAGCAATAAAAGAACAAAGAAATGTATTTTATTTATTTCAAAGTGAATCTGTGTGGAGACAACAAATATCACCTGGTGATGATAGTGCAGCTCTCTGTATATCAGTTCGTGGCTAAGCATTGTTTTGAGTTGGGAGGAACAGTGTGGAAACACAGGCGTTTATTCTCGGAGACTGTCCTACTTAGCATTCTTTCACTTCTGTTTGATTCACAAAAAGGTGCCAGTCATAGCAGCTTAAAAACAAAACTAAGCAAAATTTAGAACTCTTTCTGTGAAGAAATGCTTAAAAGCATTTATTAATTTCACAGAAGCCTTCATTTATCCACCAGAGTATGAGGCGTTTCAGATTCAACTGAGGTTGTTAGTTACTTGAATTGGCATCTTAATGTAAAGGTCATAGCTAATTCCTAAACCATCTGTGAATTTTTATTTTTCATTTAAATATCATTTAAACATTTACTTTTTAAATATCAGAACAACTAAACAATTCAAGATCACTACCATGGGCTATCGTTATCTTTAGGTAAAAATGTTTGTCCTCTAAAACATTTGTTGCGTGTTAAGTAGATGCCACTGAGTTCAGTTTAGAGATGAAAAAGATTTATTGGTTTGTACAGCACATAAGAATAAACTAGATGACTGTACTGATCCTTCCCGTTTCTCAAACATATAAAATACTATATTAATAGTATGACAAAGTAAGTCTGCATGCAACATGTTTGATAGTGAGTTTAAAAAAAAAAAAAGAGAATTTTATTTAAGGCAATAAAGACAATAAATAATCAAAAAAAGATCTTCATCTTTCCTCTTGCCCCATATCTGGTTAAAGAAAAAGATGTTACAATCCATCACAAACCCACTTTCATAAGAAGAACACTACAAGATCATGAAACTTTAAATTTATTACAATTTTTAAGTATCAGGGAAAAGGGAGGTATTAGTATCACAAGTGGTTTTAAATTTCTTTTTTTAATGTCTTCTAAGGTTCTCATTATTTTATCTAGCAGTTATTATCAGGAATTACTGACATAAATTATTAGTACTTGGAAGGAACTGGCTGATGGTAAGATTTTAAATCTGAAAAGTTTGAAATTTTAAATATCTCTTTGCACAAGCCCTGATGCAGTTCTATTAGTTCCTTATTCCTAACCATATCAGCCTTTATAAAACAGATCATTTATTTACGTGCCTTATCAGGAAGATCTGTCTATCATACACTTCAGAAAAATCTGTTAGGATCTGCAAACCTGTGCTAAAAACTCTTCTTAAAACTTCTGCCTTCATTGAACCACACAGAAAACTGCTCTCTTTCAGTTGTGAAGCTTCTGACCACCGGTGGGCTTTACAGATAATCCTGCCCAAATCATAGATAATGTTTATTCCTCTTTCCTTCAGCCTTCTAGAAGTGTTAATGTCCTCAGAATAGAGGCCATCATTTTACTATGTTTGTGATAAGCACAAAATAATGGAAACACAATTTAAGGGTCAGACTTGCAAAGCTAGAGACATAAAAATGCTGATAGGTTCCTTCTGTAAGTGAGAAATCAGACTTGGAGTCTAGTGTAGTTACGCACTTCTGGAAATCCCCTCTGTCACTAGAAAGTCTTTGGGGCATAAACGCTAAAAATATTAAATAAGACAGTAAAAGAACACCTAGCATTTCCTCCTACCTATAAATGTATTTTTTTTTTTCTTTTACCTTTTAACTCCTTTCTTATGGGTTTGTTGACGGGGTTAATACTTGAACTGTGGATGCCTAAAAGTTATTTGTAAGCATGATTCAAATCTAACAGGCTGCAATTTTTTTATTTATAAAACTGAATATATTTTCAATGTGAGAAAAAATATTTGGCAAATGTTTGAACAAAATTGGGGTATATATAATCTGCAGTGTAATATACAGGACAGGCTGGGCCCATGTACAGTGCTGTCTCTCCTAGATTTACCTGTTTATTTTGAGGTAAATCTAGGCTTTCTCACATAGCGCTCCAGCAAACTATGCAGCTTAATCCTCAAAGGAGAAGGAATTAAAGCCTGAAATTCTACAGGAGCCAGAGCTACAGAAACTGTGGTGCTGGTGTATGAAAATAATATGTGATGGATTCTGTTCTTCTGGGTACGCGTGAAGGCAGTCTTAGACATTGCACTCGGTACTCTTGTATTCTTCAAACTATGCAGCTTAATCCTCAAAGGAGAAGGAATTAAAGTCTGAAATTCTACAGGAGACAGAGCTACAGAAACTGTGGTGCTGGTGTATGAGAATAATATGTGATGGATTCTGTTCTTCTGGGTACGGGGTGAAGGCAGTCTTAGACATTTCACTCAGTACTCTTGCATTCTTCAAGAAATAGGTAAACAATTGTGGAGAAACGGACGTACTGCACGAAAACTACGTGTTGAGAGAACAACTATTTTCTCATTTAGTGTTTTAATTCTAACACGGATGTGGTGGTTTTTGTTTTTAGGGGGAATTACAATATTTTCCTGTGTAAGGGCCTGATTTCCATGGTACTAAAACAAGGATAAGCATTTGGGCTGTATGTTATTGTTTGTCACAAACCTTCAGCATTATGAGATAATCTGCCAGCAAATGAGAGCAGTATAAAATAAGATGAGGTGTATTCTCTGCTTCTTTTCAGCCAGAATTCTGAACCTTAGGCAAACAGATGGCTGAGGATTTCTCTGAAAGATTAACTGCTTCAATATGATATCTAAGGCTGTAATTTAACATGCTACTTAAAGCTTGATTTTTTGGGTTGTTTTTTTTTTTTTAATATTAAAGCATAAAGGAAAAAAGTCAACATGTGCTGTTCTATTAAGACATAACATTAATATTTAGATCACAAACTACTTACTGTAACTGTGACATTAAGTTTACTTAGTTATTATACAAGCCCCTCATTATAGTTCCTCTTAGTATACTTATTTTTTTAATCCATCAAAAGAAATAACTGGATATTATGATTCTTTAATTTTTAATGCAACCAAATGTGTTTATATGGGCTATAAAAACCTCAGGGGTAGCAGTAGGCTTTTCAAAGATTATGTTCTCCATGGCTACTTGCCAGCTGATCAAAGTTGCCGGTACCAGCAATAATGTAAGCTCTCGAGTACAACGATCCTGTGTTTTTCTCCGTATGACTACAGATACAGCAGTTGCCAGAACTTGCATTGTTATCTCACACAGCATTAACAGAGAGCACTCCTCCTTCCAAAAACAGGAAGGGAAGAGAGACTGGAGGCTATTTTTTTTGCTGTGAAAAAGAAATGCACAGGGTTGCATATTCCCTCCTTTTACAGAAGGCAGATTTGATTAATGAGGTGCTATTTTTCTTTGATACTGTAAAAGACTCTCCTAAAATTGACTTACTCATCCTATTTTAATTCTTTGAGTCTGCTTAAGCTAAAAAGTTATTGGCTTGCCATGTTGATTTTGTTGGCATAATTCAGTGTTTAAGTGACTAAAATATGTATAATTTGACACCTTTGATGTTGTTCCTGAAGTGGGATGTCCCATAAGAACTCAGAGACACAAAACTGGCCTGTATTTCACACAGTAATGCTAGTGCCAAGTTTACTCGGCGTATCGTATCATCTTTTGTCTTTCTTTCACTAAAATATTTATTCCCTTCTGAAGAATTTACTGCTAACCACAACCATTTACTTAGGATCCTCCTGGGACGCCAGACTTAGCACAGAAACATTCATGAGCTAGTATTTCCCAGCTAGTGCATTCACTTCCAGAAACAAACTTCCAGCAACATTAATTTTTCTTTCATTTTTAAACATCACATGTTTCTTCCACATTGGAATATAAAACCATCAGACAAAATACTTCTGTATTTCTACAGTAAAAGATTTGAGAGGTGACTTTTTTTTTTTTTTT
>NW_010100029.1:39951-43979 GCF_000699245.1 Pterocles gutturalis | reverse complement strand
GAACGAGAAATAAAAATACTCTGTAGAAAACAGACTAGGAGTCACTGCTAACTCACTGCTACCTCACTGCTTTTTCTATTCTAGAGATGTGCTGTGGTGCCAAGAAGAAGGAAATAAAATAATGAAAATGAAGTTGATGAATTTGAGAATCTGTGTTAGATTTGATGCAACCTTGTTTCAGTAATACCTTATTTTAACAGAAAAAAAATGGATATTCCTGGCAATTTACTTGTTGGGTCAATTTGGCTTCTGGTCTATTGACTGATTGCTTCAGCCATTTTAAAGCCTCATACATGAGAAGGTTTTGCAATTGCTTTGAATATTTTTAATATTTTCTTTTCATAGCATGTTTAAGGGGCCAATTTTAGTGTATGAAGTTTGATAATTAAAACCCAGACACAGCAGATGGAAAGGGCATTATTCCTTTGTTCTTTACAACATTTATATGTAGTGAAAATCTTTCTTTTCCTCTTCAGTCTCTCTCTTTTTTTCAAGATTTACTCCCACTGTCTAATGCATTATTTCCTGGATTTCCTATCTTTTCTTGCTCTTCTCTGAACTCAGCTGAGCAAAATGTACAGTGTCCACTTGGAAGGTGTCCTGTTCAAGAAGCAGGTAAGTTGCAAGGTGGAAGGAATACTCTATAGGTTGTTCTCCTGATTTATGTGGTAGTATAACATTTGATTTAACAATACCATGTTGTTGACATGTGTAACCTGTGATCCATTATAACCTCAACTCTTGGTCTGCTTCCTTCCTGGTCACTCTTCCCCTTGTGTTTAGTTAACTGGATGTGTCTGTTCAAATGAAGTAAGCTGCATTTTTACATATAGGATTCCACAGATATCAAGCCATTTCTCCAACTTTTCAATGTAATAGAGTTCAATATTGTCCTCCAGTAGTCTCCTCCAGATAATTGTTGTTGAAATTTTAATAAGAAAATAATAAAAGCTAACAAGATTTTTCCATTTTCCCAAGAAAGCTACCTATGCAGTATAACTTGATATGTTTTTCATTATTGGCCATTGAATTACAGATAACTGTTTTGCAGGCGTGGCTGTCTATCTAGTTTTGCACCAAACCTGTAACATGTTTATTCCTTTCTAGTTTACTACCTTTAATGAACTCAACTTCCTCCTCATCTGCAAGGCCTACTAGTGTTCTAGAAGACAGTTCCATTGGTCTGATATGTGCCAGATTCTACTTGTTATTCCTATTTAATTATTTCCTAGGTGATTAAAATACTTTAGTTATCTCTCCAATGTTTTCTGGTTAGCGTCTGTCAATACAGGACGTAGTTGTTTTCTTTCTCGAGAAAAAAAAAAAAAAAAAAAAGAGATATTCAAAGGTTCTCAAGAATTCTGATTGTTCGTCCATCTAAATTTTTTAAGTACACAGGTCAAACCTGAAGCACTGGAGTGTGAGAAAGATTTTCCTCAGAGAGTCATTAATGCCAAAACCAAATAATGAGTTTGAACCTGGATTTATTTACAACTGTACTTCAGCAGTACTTTACTGGAGTAAATTGAGATAAGCATATAAAAAATGGGGACTACGCTGTCATCACCAAACACCACAAAATTCACTTTGCCTTTGCAAAGGTACAAGCATGCTCTTATTGCAAATAACTGTAAAATAGCATAAGAAAGATATAGGTTTTAAAAAATTATTTGTTGGTGGCTCTCCTAGTTTTTTTTTTATAGATTTTTACTTGTTTATAACTCATTTTCAATTTGAATAAGTACATATTCTTCT
Organism: Pterocles gutturalis; assembly: GCF_000699245.1. Classification (NCBI taxonomy): domain Eukaryota; kingdom Metazoa; phylum Chordata; class Aves; order Pterocliformes; family Pteroclidae; genus Pterocles; species Pterocles gutturalis. Next base: position 42,224 of record NW_010100029.1, on the reverse strand, counting down.
TCAGATGTACAGACGATGGTATTTTGATTGTTTTGGAGAAGGGGTGAAAGATCTTGTGAAAGTGGGGGTAGCTGTAGGCAACATTGCTTTGTCAGCAATTCTGATAATCATGTCTTCCTGAATGCTCATGTTACTTGTAACTTGTGAAAATTCAACCGAAACATTAATTTTCTTCTTAAATCAGGGCAGTTTTTGTAATGATGAGATTGCTTTCCCTGTGCTTTAGATATGCTAAGCACAAACAATGCATTCAACTTTGCTCTAAGCCATTATTGTCAAAACAGTGTAGTTTGGAAACTAGCAATTAGGTGAAAATGTCTTACCATAGTAATTCCTTCAGGCATCTGTTGCCTGCCTTAACTTCATCCTTTTGGAAAAATGATGTATCATTACCTTGGCAAAGCTATCAGATGCTATGTTCCCAAAAATGAATGTAGCATTTGCGTTCATTTTGCTTGTTGCACATGGGTTGTTTTTTTTCAATTTTTATTTTTTGTATTTACTTCTGATAACTCCATTCCCTCTTCGTCATCATAGGCAGCAATTAATGTATTCACATCTTCGTTTCCATAAACAAAGAAGTGTGTATCAACATTATCAGTGCATAAATGGTTCAAAGGGGCTTAAATTCACACCAGATGCTTCAGTGACTCATTACCAAATGGTGAAATGTCTGAGAGCACAACAAGATATTCATTTTTCCTGCTGGAGATGTCTTTTCACGAAGGCCTTTCTCTGTTGAGAGCCTTTGTTGATCACATTTCCTCCATATGTAGAATCAACAATAGCTGAGCAGGGAGCTTACAAACCAGGGCAATTTGCTTCTACTATCTGCATCAAAACAGTGATTTTATAACAATCAACTACTTAGGGAAATTTAAATAAGATATCTTTAAGAAAAGCTTTCTTAAGAAAATGGTGTTAATATGTTGCTTGTTGGGGTTTTTTCAGCTATAAAGTGTTTGTTGGGACTATGAAAAATCCATGATTTTTTTTGTTTCCTACACCTTGATCAAAACCAAAATTAGTTGTCATTTGGGAGCAGGAATTGGTGTGAAAGCTGTAAACTAACTTAGAAGCCAAAAGATATCTACACATCATTCAGTCCGATCTGCTTTGGCTTTCAGGTTTGGTCAGTGCCTCAGCCTGATACCTGCTGCCTCTTCTGACTTTTTTTTAGCCGCTTTTGCACAAGACTACAACTTATTTAAACTAAATTGATTCAGAAAATATAGAAGAAATATGTATTCTAAAATTAATGACCGCTAATTTCCCAGTCTCACCTGCTTTGCTGTCTGATATATGAAACAAAACCATATTCTAAATGGAGTCATGTCCTGAGGCTTAACACTGAATTGAAAACATTGAAAATTATTTTCATTATCCAATATCCTGATTGTTTAAACATTTTTAGTGTTCGTTAGGACACTTGGATAGTTGAGGCTGAACACTGACTTCTTGAACAGTGGTGTTGATCTGCACATTGTTTTTATTTTCATGCATTTTCATTTCTAGTATTTCCTTACAGGTGCAACTGAGCATTCAACATAAAATTGTAACTAGTTGAGAACTAGTTACACGGCTTGATGTCCAAATGGAGACTGGTGTTGAGTGGCATCCTGCAGGAGTTGGTATTGGGACCAGTGTTGTTTAACGTCTTCGTGGGAGACAAGGACACTGGGATTGAGTGCATCCTCAGCAAGTTTGCCAGTGACACCAAGCTGTGTGGCGCAGTCGACACACTGGAGGGAAGGATGCCCAAGAGATGTCCTGGGCTGCATCAAAAAAAAAGCATTAACAGCAGGTTGAAGGAGGTGATCCTCCCCATCTACACTGCTCTCGTGAGACCCCACCTGGAGTATTGTGTTCAGCTTCAGGCCCCCAGCACAAGAAAGACCTGGACCTGTTGGAGAGAGTCTAGAGGAGAGCCATGAAGATGAGGGTTGGAGCACCTACCCTATGAGGACAGGCTGAGAGAGTTGGGGTTGTTCGACCTGGAGAAGAGAAGGCTCCAGGGAGACCTTATAGCAGCCTTCCAGTACTTAAAGGGGGCTACAGGAGAGATGGGGAGGGACTCTTTATCAGGGAATGTAGTGATAGGACAAGGAGTAATGGTTTTAAGCTGAAAGAGGGTAGATTGAGATAAAAGAAATTTTTCACTGTGAGAGTGGTGAGGCACTGGAACAGGTTGCACAGAGAAGTTGTGGATGCCCCATCCCTGGAGGTGTTCAAGGCCAGCCTGGATGAGGCTTTGAGCAACCTGGGCTAGTGGG
>NW_010100029.1:26055-39920 GCF_000699245.1 Pterocles gutturalis | reverse complement strand
CATGGCAGGGGGGTTGGAACTAGATGATCTTTAAGGTCCCTTCCAACCCAACCGTTCTATGATTCTATGGTTCTAACTTAGAGATTTTCTTTTTAATTGTTGATGACATTAAAAGACATAATGACACTGACATTTTCTCTTTAACATGTAGGTACCCACCAGCGTTACTATACATTTTACAATAAAAAAGAACACTCAGATTTTTTAATTATTTATCCATTTGTCCTGTAGATAATATTTTCAGTTCCCAAGCTAAAATAAGAAAGTGAAGTGGGTGGACTCCTGTTTCTAAGCTGTATCACCTAGCTGGTAGGCATTATCACAATGCTGCATTGTTTAGAATACAAATGCTATGAGGCACTGTGCATCAAACAAAAGTTTTCCATTTATTGATTTTTTTCTTTCTAAATGTAATGAAAATTTAATCCTCTGAATTAGCAGCTTGATCTAAAAGTCATTAAAATAGATGGGAACATATTCATTCATTTAACAAGTCTTCAGAGCAAGCACTTAAGCAGCTTTTAATGCTTCTCTCTCTAGCTCAATTAATATTATCTTTGTTAGACAGATTACACCATGAAGTCATGGAAAGGTTAAATGTTGTTTACAAGGCCACAAAACAAGACATTTGCAAAATCAAAACTGAAATATTACAAGTTCTCTGCCTGTACTTTGTATTCAAGATGATGCTTTATTTTTTTTTTATCTAAATAAACAAATTGTTAAGACTAATTTACAAAAAGCAATATATTTTAAAATATTTATTGATGTTGATATAATAAAAAAAAATCAAATTCTATTTTTACATAGAACAAAGAGTTTGCACAGTTCAAGAAAGACTTTAGTCAAAAAATGTTTCATTATGCTACACAGCACTGTAAATAAGAATTCTGTGTAGGAAACATTAGTATACTGATAAAAATAATATGATTACAGTGGTCCCCACTAAAAAAAAAAAAAAATGAAGTTTTTCTTTAGTTTTCCTACTGAGTTATCTGCAATGGCAATGGAATACACAGGAACATTTTCAGTGGTATTTTGGCTGGATTACTTAGGCTAATTTTTAAATCAGAGAGGCAGGAAAATTAAACCACATGTATATAAAAATAAGCGTTTAAAGGTAATCACAAATGCTGTGAGAAGACAGAACAAAGGCAATATGGAAGTCAAGCACCAAAACACAGTTCCAAAAATAGAATTATGCAAAACTGATAAAGCACAGCACATCAAGGAAGATTAGAAATTGTGTACCAGTGATTTTATTTGTCAAGGGATCTTGTCTTAGAAAGCAGTTATAAAGCATCTAGGTGGAAACTACATATAGATCTACATGGGAATTAAATGCCCAAATTATTTTTGTGCTTCTATAAATGTTTCATATATGCTCATGTAAGTGAACAATCTGGTGATGGTGATAGAATTTCAATCTTTGATCATGCAGGTAACCCCCATATATTGCAGTATTACCTACTATTACAGTGCTATTAGATCATGGACAAGGTCATACTAGAGTTTTGGAAGAAAAAAAACTCCTGTATACTGCAGCACAGCTACCAGCTATCTTCATTGATACCGATGTAGATGTGAACACTTCTGAGGCACTATCTTAAAGAGAGGGAGGATGTCTCCTTGCTGGGGAGGCGGGGGGAGAATGAGGCCTCTCCTCTTTGCTCTTTGTTGCTCAAGTGAAGCCCCCTGCTTCTTGAATTGATAGAAACACTGTGGAGGGCAAAGGAATGCCTTAGCATATGGAGCTGACCACAGGGGGCCAGAAGACTAATCCTGGTGATTAAGTTGTTGTTTTGGTTTTGCACCAAGTTTAGCTTCAACCTCAATCTAACCATGGAATTAACAATGAGGTCCCTCTCCGCAACTACAGTCAAAGAAACTTTATGCAAAGGTAATATCTGTGGCATTTAGAAGTCAGCTTATAAGTTGTCTCTAACTCAAAAGAAATTTATTTTTAAGTTAATAGTACTCACATTCCATAGTTATGTAGCTATAGGTTAGGTATTTTCTCAGAGTGCACTCCTGACTTCAGGCATCTGTATGGAAAATCCAGTTTATCCATAAATTTTATTGGTTTTAAAAGACCAAAATACCATCTCTTTAATTTTGCACTCCACTTAGGTGCCCAACCAGGTACATTTGACTTTTCTTTGGCAACAACAGCATTCTGTACAGCTGAGCTTTCAAAAGCAGGTTCAGAAGGTTCCAACAATTTCAGACAGATGCATAAATCAATATGTTTAGTATAATTTAACTAAACTACTGCCACTAATTCAATTTCAGAGTCCCTTTGTCAGTGCCTTGACAAGAAACAGTAAAGCAAACTCATTGCCAAAGTAATTGTCTGAACCAGAATGAGATGGCAAAAAATTCTTCATTCAGTTTCTTCATGTCCTTCCCCATCTCCCTATAGTAAAATGTATTGATATTAGAAAAATACAAAAAAGTTACATTCTTGGTTTAAATTATACAGATACAAATTGTCCAGGTTTTAGGGGTCAAAACCATAACACAAATACTCTCACAATGGCTTTATATTGTTTTTCAAGTCCTTATATTGCTTTATATTATAAATTAAGTCTAAATATCAGGTTAGATTTTGAAGGCTTTCTGTCCTAAATCAAAACTCCTTCAAAGATGATTTTACGGAGTAGCAAACCAGTCTTTAAAATCTGAAGTCTGCTCCTAAATCTGAACAGGAGTTCTGAAATGTACTTAATCTTAAATCCTGTTTTATTTTTGCTGCTCTTAAGCATTCACCTTTTCTCTTCAGTTCATAGAAAGAAGGGATCCCAGGTCCAGAGAGAACAAAATGACTTGTTTTTTAAAATAGGATTGTCTGGAAAGGAGGCAAAGAAATTGGGGTTGTTGTGGTTTCATTTCTCTAACGCTCATCCTAACTCAGTATTTACAAGCATACTGAACATGTCTGTATTATCGTATTATTATGCATTTGTGTTGTGATCACTTCAAAAGCCTGAAACCTTACTTTGTGCTCTCTGAACAGGCCAACAGTACCAAACTTGGTTTCAGTGGATTAATGGGCCAAAGTACACATTTTACCAGTCTATACTTAGCTCAGTGCAGAACAGGTGTCCTCGTTATAACAGGGAGATGGGAATAAGGTTTGTTTGTTGGGTTTTTTTTTAATTGTTCAATAAAATATTGTAATTATCACATTAATAAGCTCCTGATAAGTTCCTTGTTATCCTAGTTGGGATATTCCCCCAGTTGGTAAATCTGGTTTTTTGGCTGCTTTTTTGTGTGTGTATGTTTCTGTGGGGTTTTTTTTGTTGTTGTTTTAAATTTTATGACTATTTTTATTATGTTGGTCTTTTTTTTTCTCAGGATATCTTCTATTTCTACCCTTTTCTACCTATCTTTCTCTATATTTCTTTTTACTTTATTTCCATTCTCTGTCATCACTTATTTTTATTGCTACAGTCAGCTCCAAGGTAGTTTACAATTTTGCACTTGAAATTATGAGCAGAAATTATTAACAACATAACAATATAATGCTCCTTGAAAATGGATGGGATGCCTCTGCAAGCTAAGACAGCTTTTGATTTGTTCACCTGTATCAACTCTAGACACTGTTGTTTTGTTAACATTGTTCAGTAGGGAACTGTACAAATGCATACTCACAATGAACAAACTTAAAGCTTAAACAATGGTTCTGGAGCTTACCTTTCTGGAGTTTACGTTGTTACATTTGTATTACAGCAGTTTGAAAGTCCTGCTTTGTAGTGCTAAGAAATAGGTTGAAGCATGACTGGGAAAAGGACTGCCCCATAGCATTGTTTCTTCAGCTTCATTGCTACATAAATGGTAAAATAAGGAAAGAGTTGTTAAAATGATTGGCTGCTCTTTCTTCTTATTTTCTTTTTAAGCAGCTATCCCAGAAGACATTGAAAAATGACATTTGTTTTTCTGCTGAAGTGAATGCAAGTCACTTACTGTCCAATAAATCCTCAGATAATGAATATAATACAGAGTTTTCATATCAGCTTTGCGGGGATGTTTCAGGACAACTAAAGGTCCTGATCATTTTTTGGCATGCTGTATATTTCTCTTAGCTTTATTCTTCTTTCTCTAATCCTGCATACACAGTTCTTCACTATATCTCATGACTCAGCCTTTATATTTGTTAGAGATACAGGAATTCTGCTTCTATGAATGCCATATTAATCTTGGAGCTGTATTGAAAATGTTCTCAATCACCCTTGTTATAATCCTTGCGCACAGCAATTTACTGTGGTGGTTGTGGTCAGCAAATCATCTATAGTGCTTACATGGAAGAAGGCAATATTACTTCACTATTGCATCCACTGTCCTCTTCAGCAGTTTACTTCTGCATACCATGTGCAAGAGGCCTGCTGTGAGGTGACAATATCAAAACATGTTAGCTGGGGTATCTGTGAATTAAAATTGTGCTTCAGGTGATATTTTCCCAAGCACTAAGAGAAGTAAAGCACTATGGTTTGACTTAATCAGCATGATACAAAAGAGAGCAACATAAATAATTTAGTATAACAAGTCAGACTGTGCCAGCAAACTAGTACGTTGTAGAGAGGAGAAGAATTTACCCCATTTAAAAAAAAAAAAAAAAAAAGAAAAAAACTCAAAAAAACATACCTGATAGCCTGTATAGCGTATGTATGTAGATATTCTTTGATTATAATACATTGGCAGGACCGGATGCGGTAGTTTTCCTGGCTGAAACCTGAAATTCCAGACATGTGAAAAACAGTGAACTTTTTTGAACATCACGGACTGTAAGGCTTGGGCTACATGTTTTCTCATTTTGTGTAAGAAAACGCACAGAAGCTGCACTGCTTCATGTCTGACTGATTATTTTGATTCCCTCTACTGTCAGAGTTGATCATTCAATCACTGACTGTAATGGTCTCTTCAAAACCATGACTGCTATCTTTCAAAAGTCTAAGAAACAATTTCACGTTGCTGCCTTCGTACTAAGATATATCCGAGATGCACCTTGCTTAGAAATCCCAAAGAAAAAAACTAAACTGACCCTTTTGTTGTTGTTGTTGCTTTATATATATAGTTTTCTTTATTTAAATGTATTAGCAATTGCACAGGAGAAATGCTAAAACTTCACAAAAAAGTAAACACTTACTGTCCTACTTGGTGTCTATATTATGTCTTTGTGCTTTGCAAATCCTGATCACCTGAGATGTGCAATACCTTTAGGTTCCTGTAGTAATGTGTTGTGGTCATTCTGGAATACCATTCCATGAATTGTCTGTTCTCTATTAAGGGTTCATAATGGCATCTCAGACACTTCAATTTTGCCCTTGTTTCTTCTGGTGAGTTTCTATCAGACTGTGACCCACAATGGAAGTCAGATTTCCAGATAAGTTCATAAAGCCATACTGATACTGCATTTGCAGATAGTAGGAATGTCCTAGGTACCCCCTTAGAAATTCCTCATGATCTGTTTTTAAACCTAAGTTGGACCATGTACTGTGAATTTCCATCTTCCCACCTCCTTTTTCTTAGCAGCAATTATTACTATATTTCAATGGACAGTAGTAGTTAAAAAACATTCAACAACAATCTGATTTTCAAAGATACTAATTTCATTTAAGTTACCTGTAGCCTATGTAATGTGGCATTTACTGACCACCTTAAAAAAAAAAAAATAATCCCACTGTCATATTTGACTTTCTAGTTTCAGGGAACTCCTCTAGATAATTCTGGGTAATTTCATAAAGTGTTTGTTTTGTTGTGCTTGAAGTATTAATTTTATTAAGGGTCACAAGAAACATGCCTGATCAATACTTTGACAAGTGTACTTCTTAAAAGTGCTTACAAAAGATAAGTCAAGATGGTGTCATTTTAGCCACAAATTTCATTCAGAGTTTTACAGTAATTCCCATTCTTGCTTTTGAACAAATCTCCAGCCCATTAACTTTTTAAATACTGTTGGAGAGTCCTGGCACACTGTCCTTTAAAAGTAATTCATAGTACCTAGGCATCAGTTTCTCTGCAGACTGGTTCCTTATTTCTTTTTTTCCAAAAACGGTGCAGAAGAATACACATAGAAATTATTCCACTGTCCATCAGATTTGAGTTCTAGTAGATGAGGTGACCTCTTCGCAGGATTTTGAAACCTTGGTGTACAGACACATTGTTCTGTGACATTACACCAGGCAGCTGTGTATATAACTCTACTTTATAAGCAAGTCACAGAGTCAAAAAAATGCTCGAGGTTGGAAAGGACCTCTGGAGGTCATCCAGTGCTGCCCTTCTGCTCAAGCAGGGCCACTTTAGAGACAGTTACCCAGGACCATGTCCAGATGGCTTTTGAATATCTCCAAGGTGGGAGATTCCAAAACTCCTCTGGGTGACTTACGCCAGTGCTCCGTCGCCCTCACAGTAGGAAAGTGTTTCCTGATGTTCAGACAGAAACTCTTGTGTTTCAGTTTGTGTCCATTATCGCATACATACGATATGTTGTATTTAAAACCCCACAGAAGAAGCTTAACCAGTAAAAACGTAACAAATATTTGTTGTTAAATACTTTTAACTAAAAGGTGACAAATAGGATCAAAATACTTGAAGTGGGATTTGTGTAGTTTAGGTGTCAAAGCCCACCATGACGACCTCCAAGCTCCTTCCTGAATTGTTATCATGTCCCAGAGTAGCCGCAGTTCTTACAGAGACCTAACAGTTTTATGTTCCCTGGATCCTACATTTCTTTCTCTAAATATATGCTTCAGTCTTGAAGGTGTTGTTCAGCTCCACACATAGCTCATATCTCAGTTTGATTAGGATCCAGAACTAGATTTCTGTTTTCCAAGAAGCTTGATCTGAAATGGCTTCATCTGACTCAGTTTTTGACAGATTAATCTCCCTTGGAATTGGAAGATTTGAGAATCTCCTCTGAGGAAAATAGGATGATGCAAAATATTTTGGTGGCTAGAGAACTTGGTCAGGAAGTAGATGACAGAGTCTAGTTCTTCATTCTGTTCAGAGGAATACAAATCCACATTCCTTTTCAAAGATTCCCTTGACCACAGCTGATAGCCAACACTGAGGTAGGTTCAGCCTGCTTCCCTTTTGAAACCACATCTGTGTTCATGTAAGAATTCAGTATTAGTAGAGTCAGAAAAGGTTATTAAGAAAGAGACCAAATATTTTGCTTAGTATTTAGGGGTCTGTCTGGTACAGACAACTTGTTCCAGTTTCTGACATGGAAAGCACCAAAGCAATATCAGGTGCAGAAATCAGATTCAAAGGAAAACTTCCAGTGGAGGGAGAGGAGGAGAAGATAAGCAACCATACTTCTTGGACTTTACGCCCTATATTCACACACCATGATTTCTCTTCTCTTTCACTTGGATGCTATGCTTGCTTGTCCTCTCTGGGCTTCAACTCATGCAATACATGTAACCAGATGTAATAAACATTGTAAAGAATGGAGATCAGGGGATACGCTCTTGTTATTTTCAGGGTGGCCAAGATTTCTCTCTGAATTTGTGAATAAAATAAAAAGTTAAAATGTTATAAAATTTGTTTTCCTACTTGTTTTTGTGATGTCTTGCAGTAAAAATTCCCAACAGATGTAGTGTGATGGTCAGTGCATTCTGCCCTGCAACCAGTCTAAATAGCCTGGCAAGAGTGAGGGATCCCAGGGAGCCAAATATCACGCATGACAGGTCCAGCAGCTGGTCATAGCTGTATTGGACAGAGTCAGGACTGCTCAGGGACATCTGTCACATGCTATCAAATTTAACATAGAAAATCATGTGCCTCAGATAACAAAAGTTTGGGAAACATTGTCTATAGCATCTAGATTAATGAAATAGTTCTACTAACATGGATCAAAATATATAGCCATATAACTTGGATCAAAATATATAGCCATAATTCTTTTTTTTTCTTTTCTTTTTTTTTTTTTTTTGTGCAGTAGAGGACTTGTTCTCCTTTAAAAGCAAGTTCAATGTATTATTTGTGTGTTAAACTCTTGTGTGTATGTCTGAACATGTAAACCTTTCAATTCTGATATAGAAAACTTGACGTGTTTTTAGAAAGCCTTCCTGAGATCTTCTTGTCCAGAATTGGAAGATTTAGGCCAACAAATCTTGACATCTGCATTCAGGTTCTAGTCCTTAGGGATCTGATGACCTTTGAATAATTGAGTTCCCACTGGCCATCCAGTGAAAAACTATCAGCAAGCAAGTATTTCTGATTAAAAATGAGTTGGGGGAAAAAAAAAAAAAAAGGTGTACTGTACGCATGCTGCTGTCAGTAAAAAAACAGCCAATCAGACCTTTGAAACCCCAAAACAAGCTGAAGATTCTGTAGTTCCAATATTATCTTGTCTTACTTGCAAAATCTATTGAATTAAGGATTCGCTGGTATGGATAAATACATCTTGTGAATATTTACATAACTGTGGAAAAGCAGTAAGAAGACATTTCTGCAATATAAAATCTTGGTTTTAAAGGATTTTAAACAAAATATCAAAGTGCATCATTCTCAAGAAGTGCTGAATAAGTGCTTGAAGGTTGATTATGTTACAAAGTATGAATTCAAAAACTGCCACTAAAATACATTAACATTCTCAAAAGCTGTGATACCTAAATCTAAAACACAAAGAGTTTGCAAAAGAGATCTTAATCTTAATTAGAATTGGTCATAACTTACATAATATAATATTTGCTTTGCATCTAGCCTTTTATTCATTTATTATTTTTTCCTGATTCCTCGATCAGTTGCCAAACAATCCTTAATTGCCCATACAACTGGACTGGTTCCAATAGTTCCTAAATTGAGCAAACTTTTAAGAACATGGTTTTGCACAATAAGCCATCCTCTAAAGCATTAAATATAACATATCAAACATAATCAGTCACCATAATTAAAGCTATTTTTAATGGGAACAGCTATGGCAATTGCCTATACTTGTGACGACAAGTGAGATTAAGATTGGTAGCAATACCACTATTTTTTTTTTTGGTGTGCTCCTATGCATCTAATGTCTGCATTGTCACATAGATAGAAATTACTGAAAATAAAATAAAATCTGAACTCAAGACACATATACTTATGAGCATAGTAGAAAGAAGAGCTGAAGGCTGTATAGCTCATGTGGCTTTTAAGTTATGCAAGTCTTGTTTTCTGGGAAGATCTTCTACTGACGGGCAATTTAGAAAATTCTTAGATCATTTTCTGCCACTAATTGGCAGCCATTTAATTTATCCAGGCAGATAAGAGATGTGAGTATGGGAATTGCATACTCTTAAGACAGTCAAGAATCAAGACAAAGGAGATGGAGAAAAAGAGATCTAAGTTTCCCCATGCCAGCCTAAGACTTCTTCAGGACTTTGGCATGTCAATTAATCTCTTCATTTTAATTTGTTTCTAAACCAGAAATATTTTTGTAGTCTTGATGGCTTTGGAGATTCTAAATTTAGTTCTGCTTGTAATGTCTGAGAGATTTCATTGGCAGATGTTCGAAATGATTGCTATATACTTACATATATTCTCTCATTTTCTTAAAGGTTGATACTTCCTGCCAGCATGAACTCAATATTTTCAAGGGACATATTGCTAATTAATTTTTTAATATTGTGGAAGCACACTAAAATTAATAAGCACACAGTCCTACTTAGCACAAATTACTTAAGTTTTGCAATACTCTGTCTTGATACATTTTTCATATTATAAATATCTAATTTAAAGTTTGAAAGAGGTTAAGTATGAAGTCACATAAGGCATAATATGGAAAATAGGCAGGGAAAGCTTCCTTCTACAGTTCATGTAATTATAGGAACCAGGTGGTGGATGGTTCTTTCTCCTCCCCTTCATGTCACCTCTGTATGTTGCTTCCATGAAAAAAAAAAAAAAAAAAAAAAAAAGTCCAGACCTCAGCAGTAAAGCCATTTCACTATTCTGAAAACTTCCTGCAGCTCTGATTGAACTGTTCCTGTCACATGTGGTTAACTTCCATCTTGTTCTTCCTCCTTATTTAGACTCTTCACATCAGCTTTGTTTTATAGCCTTTTTACCTTCTCACTGTGTCCTGTTTCTTTTGCTTTTTTTTCAGCTGACTAGTAGCTTCTCCTAAATGAATTCCCTCACATCTATCCAGTAATGGATAATTGGTACCTAAAGGAACTGCTGTAGGTCTTTTATGCCCTTCTTAACTTTTCCATGTCTTCTGACTTTTCTCTCCTCTGTGTCGTGGAAAGTGAGAATGTATGTTTAAGTAGTTGGAGGTGCATCTAATACTTTACTGAAATTAATTTCACTTAAATTTAGCAAATGTTTGTGTCTGAAGTAGTTCTGAAGACTAACTAATTTTGTTATCATTCACATATTCAGTCTGGTGAGCTCACCAGAGATTTCAAGTTTGACAAGATGGAAGGCAGAGTGACTGCTTTTCACTAATAGGTATTTAAAATGTAGCATTTGCCTTGAAAAGCTCAGGACTAGCAGGAAAACCATTTAATCTAGGAGGACATGCTAAAACCAAATTAGGTTTGTAAACTGAGAGGTCTAGGTAAGGAGGACAGAAGCATCTGCATTAGTGTTGCATAGCAATGCCACTTCAAGTTAAGCGTAAAAATGTGGGGGGAGAAGTGAAGACCATTTGGAACAAAGAGAAGCAGCATAGCCTTCTTATAGGCAGTCTCATCAAAGGCGATGAGAAGGTCCTCTAACCTTGAAAGCTGAAGTTTGTTTCTTAAAGGCACTGCCTAGGGGTAGAGTGAACCTAGATAATTATCTTGGCTTCTACGGCTGATATTAAACTGCAAGAAATCATAAATGGCATCTTAACCAAGATGTTGGATGCTAGGATTAAATGACAGGATGTATTTTCTTCTTTCATACTTTTCTTCTGTAACACTTTGTCCAGGTTTGTAATCAAGAAGTTTTCACAACTTTGCTAAAATAAAATGTCACATTTTCATTTTAAGCTTGACTAGAATTCGAAGTGGTTTTGAGTAAAAAACACATTTATATGTTGTTCTTACTTCTCCAGAAGAAAAAAAATCTAAACAGGATGTAGGCAAACAAATCATCTCAATGCCTAAATTTAAGCACTTCTAACATCTCAGATGTTGTGTATATCCCATTCATCTGCAGAAGTCAGACTGGTGCCTGATATCCACAGCGTGTGAAGCCTGTTCCTGTATTTATGAGTGGCTCTGGCAAGGAACAGACAGCAATAGGACAACCTCTGACTTGAGGAGAGCACATTTACTTTTCAGAGTAATAAATTACTGGTTACAATTTCAGTATAGAGCATCAGGGTCTATAGAGTCCTCTCTAGGACAGTTGAAAAATACCTCCTGAGTTTATAACAATTTCCTTCACTTGTCAAATCCAGACCAATGATCTGCATGTAAAACAGTTTCTTGGGGACTTGGATAGACTGAACTATCATGCATCAAAAAATTTCAATTTCATCACAACTAGCAAGAAAAAACCATCTGACTTCCACAGACTAGAATTTTGATTTTTTTTTTAATATCAGCTGCATCTTGTTCACAAAGAATTACACTAATCGATAAATAAATTATCTGCACTGCAGTTTTAAATAATTAATATATTTAAATCCTTACAGAGAAGGAACAGAAAAATGTTCATCTGGCAATCGGGCATTCCTCTTTCTAGACAAGAAAAAAAAAATCATAGTTGACTCTAGGCTTGTTTCACACTGAGTTTTATTTCCAGAAAAGAGTAGGGCATGGTGAAAAACTGAACTTATTAGCTAGGTTATTCAGGAAAAAAATTGGAAGATAGGATATCAAGACCATAGGAAAAAAACTTTGCTTTTTTTTTCAGCACAAGTTTCTCACATCCTTTTTGAATATAGCAGTTTTCCAAGAAGTCTTGCACTTTTTTTTTCTTGCACTTTTTTTCTTGCACCTGAGAACAATAAGAGCTGCATATAATCTTTCTATCAGATGACCCCTATAACACCTGGTTTTCCTAAAAATGGTTGCATTTTGATCAAAGACATTGTTTTCACAATATATTGATAACAAGATATATTTTCTGAAAATTCTTTACAAGATTTGAGTAGAACTTTTAGATACTATAATACTGCTGTGGTATAAAAGAAAAGGTCAAGGGTTTTTTTTTTAATTAGTGTTGTCATGCCCTCTGTTGTGATTTTATCCTGAGTCTCACATTTTTCAGTGTCTCATTTAAAGCTCCGCTCTTGGAACAAATTTGTTGGACCGTGTTCTTAGCTTGTTCATAGGAACTAGAGTTTTAAATAAAACATTTCATGTAAGGAGATTCACAACGCTATCAATTCTCAAGATTTTGTCTAGTCCTTTGCCCTTCAGGTTGTAGAGAAAAAAACAAGATCATGATTCTCACATGTTCAAATCATATGGGAAATAAAAATATACCAATCTATAAGATGTCTTAAAATTCATAAGGAGTTATTTTTTTAAAAACTGTCCTATGATTTATTGTGCCTTGTCTGTGATTTTTTGGGTGTCTGGCTTTGACAGTACAGTTAAATATAGAATGTTCATTCATTTTATTCAATTCAGTTTCTAAAACATATCTGTCAAAAATCTTTCTGTCAGTACATTCAAGTTTCCATTTAGCTAGATAACCCTTTTCAGAAAGATAATCAACCTTTTATTTAGCACAGTGCTATAATTTAATTAAATTGTTCTGAATAGACTTTTTTTAAAAAAAGAGTTATTTTGTTATAAAAATGTTCAATACTCTTTTGAAAAGCATTCTCTTCTTTTCTCCTTTTTTCTATCTGTGTTGTTTTCTTCAAGCTTTATGCTCTGCTTAAAATCTTCATTTAACACCTACAAAGACATTTTGTGCTTCAGTATTTGATTATCACTGAAACTATCTAGAGAAGAAGATGGAAATGTCTAGGGTGTATTTAAAAGTGAAAAGTATATAGATTTGCCAGGCTGGTGAGCAGCAGGAGGGACTACTCATGAGCACTGCTAAATCTTTGTAGAGATGAAAATGTGTAGTATTTAATGTAATTTAGAGGTAGCACAGTTTAGGTAGACAAGGAAGAATTTATTTTTTTCTTTCATTCACACTGTGATATCTGATCCAGCAAGTATTCATCTTAGATGCAAAGTGTTAAGAATGCCCATGGAAGGGCAAAAAAATTCTTGTTGCTTAATAGAAGTTGCAAATTCAACCTAGCATAGTGGGGAGTAAGATTCATCTGCCTCTTCCTCTACATGTCAAAAGGCTTCTAATCTCTACAATCTTTCTCTGTTTGTTAGTATAATATTTGATTCTGGTACTCTGTTCATTTTTAAGCTGGTAATATAAGTATCCTATTCTTTATTCTATCACTGAAATAGAAGTAACTTATTCTGATAGAGAAACATATCCACACACTTCCCCTTAATTGATCTCATATATATAATCTAACACACAACTGAGGCACATTTGCAGAATCAATCATTCAGTTCAACGAGAGAAAGTTCAAAGTCCTGCACCTGGGGAGGAACAACCACCTCAGGCACTGCTGCTGTACGTTGGGGGCTGATCAGCTGGAAAGAAGCTTTGCAGAAAATGGACCTGGGGATCCTGGTGGACACCTAGTCGAACATGAGCCAGCAATGTACCCTTGGAGCAAAGAAGGTTACTGGTATCCTGGGCTGCATTAGGAGTGTTCCCAGCAAGTCAAGGAAGTGATCCTTAAGGAACTGGCTAGATGGCCGCACTCAAAGAGTTGTGGTCAATGGCTCAATGTCCAAGTGGAGACTGGTGACAAGTGGTGTTCCGCAGGGGTCGGTACTGGGACCAGTGTTGTTTAACATCTTTGTTGGAGACATGGACAGTGGGATTGAGTGCACCCTCAGCAAGTTTGCTGATGA
>NW_010100029.1:2815-25567 GCF_000699245.1 Pterocles gutturalis | reverse complement strand
CACCTCCCCTGTGAGGACAGGCTGAGAGAGTTGGGGTTGTTCAGCCTGGAGAAGAGAAGGCTCCGAGGGGACTTAATAGCAGAGTTCTGGCACCGAAAGGGAGCCTACAATGGGAGGGGAGGGACTCTTTATCGGGGAGTGAAGTGAGAGGACAATGGGTAACGGGTATAAGCTGAAAGAGGGTAGATTTAGACTAGACGTTAGGAAGAAATTTTTCACTGTGAGGGTGGTGAGACACTGGAACAGGTTGCCCAGGGAAGTTGTGGATGCCCCATCCCTGGAGGTGTTCAAGGCCAGGCTGGATGAGGCTTTGAGCAACCTGGGCTAGTGGTAGGTGTCCCTGCCCATGGCAGGGGGGTTGGAACTTGATGATCTTTAAGGTCCATTCCAACCCAAACCGTTCTATGATTCTATGATTCTATGATTCTATGATCCTTCCTCTTTATTCACTGTTAGAGAGGCCACAGCTGGAGTATTGTGTCTAATTCTGGGTTCCCTATTACAAGAGACATGTACATATTGGAGACAGTAGAATGAAGAGCCATAAAGATGACAAAGGCACTGGAGCACTGTGAGGAAAGGCTAAGTGAGATGGGATTGTTCAGCCTAGGGAAGGCTCAGGGGGAATCTTACCAACGTATACAAATACCTGAAAGGAGGGTACAAAGAAGATGGAGCCAGGCTCCACAATGGTGCCCAGTGACAGGACCAGAGACAATGGGAACAAATTAAAACATAGGAGGCTCCATGTGAACATCAGGAAACATTTTTTTACTGTGACGATGACCAAGCACTGCAGCAGGTTGCCTTGGGAAGTTGTGGAGTCCTCCATCTTGGAGATATCCAAAAGCTGACATGGTCCTGGGCAGCAAGCTCTAACTGACCCTGTGTGAGCAGGGGGGTTGGACCAGATGATGCCAGAGGTCTCTTCCAACCTTACCAGACTGTGATTCTGTGAAGTATTGTTTTCAGATTGTTTTATTGATACAATATTTCCAAAATTTCATTTTTTACCGAGTCTTGGTTTGGGAATTATATCCCACTGAATTTGAACAAGATTTATAAAAAGCATGATGAAAATCACTCTCCTATGCCTCAGTGTCTAAACAGAAGTAAGACTGAACAAACAGTGAAAGGTTTTTACAGTTGCTTTTGATTAGAGTTAGCTCCAATTCTATTTGAACAAAGTAAACATGTGGCAGAGTTTTTTTCTTGGAAGTGCTGGTTTTCCTTAGTACTCGTCTGTAGTACCTGCACGTGCAAGACTTTTGAAAACAGATCACTTATTAGAGGCCTTACGCATATCATCAGACGTAACTTTTAGTTACTTTATCTTAAAATAAATATCAGTGCCCAGTATCTTAAATACTTTGTTGATTTGTGGTGCTCAGAACATTTTTGCTGTCTTTCCAATAATTCTTTCCTAGTATCTGTTTTAGAGGAATGTGTTTTAAAACATAACCTTTTAGATTAAAAACATCAATTAAATGAGGCAAATGTGCTATAATTACAGCAGAGATACATGGATACGTCTCGGAGAAGATTAACTTAAAAGCTAATTCTGAACACTTAAATGTCAGTTTAATTATTAATGGAAAATGTACTGTTTGTCACAGATGATGAAATATGCCTCCTCGGTTGTAGTTATTCCTGTGAAAATTAGAAGGTGCTGCGTATCTTGCAATTTAATGTCCTCCTGATTATGTATCTGGTCAACTCCAACGGGGACTTTTAGTGAAGCTGACTGATCAGTCTTCATGCCATTTAATGTATGGCATATCCACTTTGAATGCCATGACACAGACAGTCACTTCTGTTCAAGCAGAAATTCATGCTATGCGTATTTCCATTGCAATGTATCTGTCTTTAATTGCTGTATATCAGTGTGAAAAATGTGTATATTTATGTTTCACAAGAATTAGATTTCAACATTTGAATATGCAAATATTAATATGTCTACATTGGGTTTATGTGGCAAGGTTTTGGTCGTGGGAGGGCTGCAGGGGTGGCTTCTGTGAGAAGATGCCAGAAGTTTCTCTCATGTCCAACACAGCCAGTACCAGCAGCCCCAAGACAGATCCCCACTGGCCAAAGCTGAGCCCACCACCGACGGTGGTAGTGCCTCTGTGATCACATATTTAAGAAAGGGAAAAAACTGCTGTGCGACAGCGACCAGAAGAGAGGAGTGAGAATATGTGAGAGAAACAACTCTGCAGACACCAAGGCCAGTGAAGAAGCAGGGGGTTCTTCAGAGACTCCCCTGCAGCCTGTGGTGCTGACCATGGTGAGGCAGCTGTTCCCCTGTAGCCGTGGAGGTAATGGTGGAGCAGATATCCACCTGCAGCCATGGAGTGTAACAGTGGAGCAGAGATCCACCTGGAGCCTGGGGAGGACTCCACACCGGAGCAGGTGGATGTGCCTGAAAGAGGCTGTGACCCTGTGGAGAGCCTGCAATGGAACAGGCTCCTGTTAGGACCTGTGGCCTCATGGAGAGAAGATCCCAGGCTGGAGCAGGTTCACTGGCAGGACTTGTGACCCCATGGGGGACTCATGCTGGAGCAGTCTGTTCCTGAAGGAACAGGACCCATGCTGGAGCAGTTCATGAAGAACTGCAGCCCATGGGAAGGGCCCACTTTCGAGAAGTTTGTTAAGCACTGTCTCCTATGGGTAAGGCTCCACACTGGAGCAGGGTAAGAGTGTGAGGAGGAAGGAATTGCAGAGAAAATGCAACCCCCATTCCCCATCCTCCTGCACCACTCAAGAGGAGGAGGTAGAGAAGCTTCAAGTGAAGTTGAGACCAGAAGAAGGGAGGGGAGAAGGTGTTTTGCGATTTGTTCTTATTTCTTATTATCCTACTCTGGTGTTAATTGGCAATAAATTAAATTATTTTCCTCAAGTTGAGTTTTTTTTTTTTTGCTCATGATGGTAATTGGTGAGTGATCTCTCCCCATCCTTATCTCAGCCCATGAGCCTTTCACCGTATTGTTTTTCTCCCCTTGTCCAGCTGAGGGAGTGATAGAGCAGCTTGGTGGGCACCTGGTGTCTAGCCAAGGCTAACCCATCACAATGACCGATAAATTTGTAATCCTATACCCTCCTGGAGGACAGTAACATTCTGCTTTCGCTAATAGATTTCTGTGTGTTGTTTTCAGGATTCTTTTGAATATATGTTTTGACTGGTGTCAGTTTTTCTTTTAAAGGTCCAAAAGACTGTAGCAGGAAATCAGTATTTTTAAAAGTAGAGAAGAAGCATTATCAGCTCATGGTCAAAATAGCCTAGCAGACTGGAGTTTATTAAAAAGATATTCTGGGTGTTCAAATACAGCCCTTTTGTACCATGAACATCCATACCATGCAAACATTTTCATTAAACTGCTCAAGTTAATTTTTAATGCCTAGATTGTTTTTTCCCCACTAAATCAGTTGAAAGGTTGTTTCATAAATTCACTGTTCGCTGGCTAGAAACAGTCTTCTAATTTCCAAGCTAAATTTATTAATGACTAGTATATCCATTTGTTCTTCTGTCAACATTGTTCTGTAGCTTCTTGCTTTCTGTACATTTATTTTTCTGATACATTTAGAGAATGCAGTCGTATCCCTTTCCCACTTTAATTTTACTACGGTAAAAAGGCTTGGGGTCCTTTAATACCTACTTCTAAAGCAGGGTTTGTAGTACTCTGGGTTGAATTTGTCTGTTCTATTTTGAGTTAATTTCTCCTGAACCAGAACAACCATACTTGATATAAACAGTATTGCCGATAGAAGACTTTAAGGTCTTTTACAGAGACATTTAAAATTCTCTTTCTTTCCTGAAAATACAAAGCCTGAAATATTTTTAGACTGTCTTTGCTGTTTTTCATAACTTTCTTGCACCAGTGTTTTGTAGTCATCCTGTAACAGATATATTTACCCACATTCTTCTTCTCTGCTATTTCAGACTCACCCTCTAGATTGTGGCGTCAATTCCTGTTATTTAGCCTTAAGTTTAAAAGCTATTGAATTTCACTTCATTTCTATTATTACTGTCCTCAAGGTCATCCAATTTTTCCTATATGGAAAAGCTTTTCCAATTCTATTCTGTATGGATGACAACTCCAATTCTTTTTAATCAGAGAATCTCATTAACCCACTCCTCCACTTTGCACCAAGGACATCAGAAAGCATATTAAAGAGAGTAACCTCACGATCAGTTCTAGAAAAGATCTACTTGTAAACCCTCTCCAAGCTTGTTCTTCTGCTTTTCAATGTGGTTTTTCGTCTTTCTTACTTTCCAATTTGCCGCGAAACCAAATATTTCAACCTTATCCAGTTTTCACTCTTGTGGCACTATCTCAGATGCTTAACTGATATCCAGGTAGGTAAGATGCACCTAATTTTTATGGAAAATTAAAATACAGTCTCATCAGTGGAATTTTTAGGTTAATCTTGACTGGTAAATCCATTCTTTCTCATTTATTTAACATCAGTATATCATGATAAACCCAATTTTTTTCAGTATGAACATTTAAAAACACAAAAAGGTACCAGAATGTTAAAACTATTTGACAGATGAAAGGCAAACTTAGACGGTAACCTTGCTTTCTTTCCTCCTGGCAGTGAAATGTGCAGGAGAAAAGGGAATGTCTGTAGCGTTTTATTTGTGTTCTGAGAGGTGGAAACTAGTGACCTGCAGGAAAAGTGTCACGTAGGGAACCTAGAGACAACGAGAATATCTTTCTGTTTTCTTTATGCTGATGGTCATCTTCCCTTCTTAATCACAGGTTTAAAGAAAAGTCATTGGTACAGTCCCCTTTTCTTTGCTACTCTCTAGGGGCTAGCTTGAATCGTGGGCTCAAATCAGGAGGAGTTAGGCATCTAACTTGCTACATTTTAGAAAATGTAATTCCTGCCTGTTGGTATGCGCATGTGCAGGTACGCTGTAGAACATATGGCCCCTGGTAGCTTATGGATAAAAGGGATACCTACTCATTTTCTTTTAAAATTAGCCAGCTGAACACATCTGAAGGGAAATCTCCTTTGATTCTCATGTTCAATACACTTCAACTGTTCTCTACTATGTACTTGATCAGAAAAGAAAAAAAAGAAAAAACAAACCAAAAAAAAACAACAAGCAAGGGGCAAAAAAACAGAATATTTCTCAAAAAATTAACTCTTGTTACCTCAATTAACTTTAGCTCAGCTCTGGCCATTTATGAGCTTCAGACTGCTTCTTACTAGCAGCATTAAATCATTATCATTACAACCATTTATTCTCTAATATCACATACATGCAAACTAGACTTGAAAGGCACATTGCAGCCCAAAAAGCAAAGCCAATGCTTTCAGTTCGAAGCCAAGCCATTTCAACCAGAATAACATAATTTTCTGTTTTTGACTTCTGCTCTTTGCACAAATATAACTTTCTCTGCATAGAATCTAAAAAATAAACTTTGCATTTCTTTCTGAATACCTGGCCTTTTTTTCCGCTTGTGTTATCTAAAGCATTTAAAATCCTCTTTTGACCGATTTCTCAAGGATAAGAACAGTATTGGATGTTGTTGAATATGGATTTTTTTTGTGAAAAATAAAAACATGATGGATGTTTTCTGTATACCATCTCATAAAACAATACAATACAGGTTTAGAGATGCGTGTGAGCTTACATGTAAACTAAATCTGTTCAAATGATGCAAAACTGAACTGGATTACTGAAATAAGCTGCAGCGGCTGACAAAATAGCGGACAACAACATGGGTGGTAAAAAAAGAAACAGAAAAGTATTTGTTAAGGTGGACTTCAACAGAAAAAATCCCTTCTTCACTGAATGTGCTGCTAGGTTTAATTCCAGGTGTTTCTCAGTACCAGCTGCCTGGGGACACTCACTGACCTGGTATCAACCAGCAACTGGCTCATCAACAAATGAAACGCCAGCTGAACTCATTCCTTTATTAAGTAATTTACCAAATAACATGAACCTTCTTCAGATTAATTTTATCAGCAGAGCATGGATAATTCAGAACTTCAAACAGAATAGAAAGTTCCTGAAGAAATACACAAATTATAGTATGTATGATGTACTGAACCTCCTCTTGTATTTTTTTCCAGGGGCTCCAGTGCACAGCACAAAAGATAAAACTATTCCCCTGAGAGTTTTCAGAGAGAAGAGATTTTCAGAGAGAGGAGATTTTCTAGGTAAAGTAGGATAATGTTTCATTGTTCTTGGTCTGTGAACTACCATAAAGAATAGGAACAGGTCTAGGAAGAAATCAATTCTAACATTAGGTTTTTTTAGGTGGTATTAATGGTTGTTTGGGCTGTTTGCATGGTGTAAAAATTGTTTTATCTGCAGTACTGAAACTTTTTTTCACTGAAGTTGACACCTGTACGCTTATGGAGTTTTCTCTGAACACTGAGTTGAGGCATATGGCTGCCTATGCATAAGCAACAGAAGCATTTAGAAAGTTTTCTTGAGAAACTTAGCACAACTCCGCATTTACTGTATCCAATACCTTGACTCTATAACCTTACATAGAGAAATAGTTTCAGTGAAAACTTCTGTGAGAGCTTTCTATTTAATGCAGCTGTCATGACCTCTGTGTGCAGTTAGCATTTCTGTGCCCCACTATAGAACACAGCTCAGGGGAAATAATGTGGCAATACTGGCTTTCTTAGGGGAAGAGAGGCCCTAGCATAAGGTAACTGTCATCTCAGTAATTTCTTTAGATAATGAAAATTTGAAAGGGTTGTTTTTCCTGCACTGTGAAGGACAAGCTAAATAATTAATTACATATGGAAAGTAGCTACAAGAAAAACTCTTTATTAAGGTGAAAAAAAGCTCCTGTTCTTCATGAAATTTTCCTCCTGTCTGCATTTTCCACTTCCATCATTAGATTATAAAAGCTAAATACTTGTGACCTTTAAACAGAGTTTGGAATAGACAGGACAAACCTGCTTTTAAAATATTTTTTCCTCCTCTTGGTGCTCCTTGCAGACATCATCTTCTCTTTTTTACACTGTAACAGTGTCAATTTTGTAGTAGATTGATGTTCTTATAAAAACAGTACATTAGAAGTCTTTTTAGAAAGCTGTGTAACTATAAGAAATATTTCCGGTAATTACAGTTCAGTTGGATTAAAGGTTGAAAAACATGGCAAAGTGTATATAAAAGGGGATTTAATAACAAGCCAATAAAAAAATCTTCTGAACACAGGGAACTTTTGAGACCTGATCAAACCTATGCTCTTTTCTTAAAGGTAGAACTCTAATGAACTCTTTTTTTTTTTTTTTTGTCTTTTTTTTTTTTATAAGTTTGTCATTATTTGAGTCCTTTCATAATTGTTAAGGAATTGAACATACTGTTCTCACAGATGACCACACAGCCCTAGAAATGGAATTACTTTTCTTGTCATTTATAACTACAACACAATTAACAGTATTGAGGTTGGGAACATCCTATCTCCACAGCTGGAGAAAGTAATATATTTTCTCCAGAACTTGCCAGACAAACCTCTGAATCATATCTATGAATATTCAGTATATTTTACCCCAGTTTGGGGCAAACAACACCTTTGTTCTCTTGCTTCTGATAGTATAGCAGAAGTGGGAGAGCCGTGCAAGAAATGGAGCCAATCCTGACTGAGATTAATCCACTGTACACTTCTACACAAGGGATAAGTTAATTTGACAGTCAGTGCCTAAAGTATTAGGAGCAAGTAAATAAACTGAATTTACAGAAAAGTTTTTCCATTACAGGAAAACTTCAAAGCTATATTACAATAGATCATAATTATGTTCTTGCTTTTGGGAAGAGAGAAGGGTATGTTTTTATAAGAGTTTGTTAACAAAGAGTTAAAATGTTTGGAGGAAGGAAAAGCATTTGTACTAATAGCACAAACAGTTGTCTTGGGTTGATTGTGTTTATGCCTCTGGAAAAGTCTAGCAAGCTTGCAGGCAATGGAAAGAATAATAATGATTTATAACAGATATAAAAAGCAAAGTTCCACCTTCAAGCTTGAGGGAAGGAAATAGGATTGTGGCTGAGCGTAAATGTACTTCACAACTTGTGCTTCATTTCTTCTGGTGCAGTCCCATTGGCATCAATGTGTAATCTACGGTGGAAGTTACCTCGTAACTGGTTCCTGCAAACTGTGTGATTTCCTTTATTACTGAGGCTATAAGGCTGCTGAACAGATCCCTGTTTATCTCTGCGGAAAAAATAATAGTTTATTCTGTACTGGAATTCTCTGGTGTTTTATCACTGTATCAATTATATCCCCTTCCATAAACGGAGTACACAGGGAAAGTCAACAGACACTGGGCTGTATACCAGGGCTCACAAGTCATGATTATGTTCATATGGTGTAACTCTTGATCCAGGACTAAAGGGAGTCAGTGGGATCTTGCCACTGATCAATGATTTGCAGTTGTAGACTTCTGTCAAATTCAAAAGCCACCTGCTGGTGCATCTCTTTTGGGAAGATGTCAATCCAATTAACTGTTAAGAGGTTCAGCGCTTGAGATATGAATGAGTTTAATCAGCCTTATTTTGCTAGTACATACAGCGTCTGTGTTTTCTATTTTTGCGGTTAATTAGGAACAATTTGGTGATGCAGGGTATGCAAGTAATCGCACCGTTCAAATATGCAGTGATGTCAGCTGGCATTTTTCTGATCTTTAAATTCAAATATTCAGATATACTATGAGAATAAAACTACAGATGGATGATTAAAAATAAATATTAATTTCTTTATAATTCTGAATTATTTAGCAAAGTCATGTCTGTAGTCTGAATGGGTGCTTGAGACACAGAAATAACAAACCAGAAAAGTGTAAACTAGAAGGTCTCTTTTTTTTTGCCAAAATTCTTCAAAATTTAGACTAATCTCATGTATACTACGCTTACATAGATTACATACTTTCTACCCTAAATAGGCAGAAGGAAGAATAAATGAATTTGAGGAGGCAATGAAAAAAATCTTGGATGCACACAAATTAATGACAAAAAAAGACTAACCTCAATAGGATAATAATTTCATTCACTATCCTTTCTAGCTTCAATGGATGTTTGTGATTAAGTCTTGCCAAACAAAGACTAAAAATGGAAAATTGGTATTTAGATTAAAAATATATAACACTTGAAAAATATTAAAGTAGCTGAAGTGTGAAATTGCATTTCACATGTTCTGATCATCAAAATTCTGAAACATTTTAACCAGCTTTATCACTCAATATGTTGGCAAGGAGATACCACACTTTAAATGTTACAGCTACATTCTTAACTGAGATATCTTTGGAAGAAGTTATCAATGAATATTGATTTTTTTAAAATGTATTTTTAATTTTTTTTAAATAAGATATTTGGAATATCATGGAAAAAGTACGTTGTTCAGGAGAGATACTCATTAGTGGAAAGAGGTATTTGTTTTGTTTTTATGAATATAACAATAGTCTCTGTTACTCAGAGGCCTGCAAAACAGACTTTATACCTGGTTTATGCAGTTTTCTGCAGAAGTAATTCAACAGTTTTATCAGAGCCAATGCTAAAACACTAAAGATTATTCTAGAAGTCTGTTTCTGCCAAGTGACCCCCTACTTGTTTTGAATAAACACTCCTCACAAGACACAACAAGATCACTCTAGTATACAAGAATGGGAAAATGTCATATGACGGAACATACAAGAGATGAAAATGAAGTCTACTACTGAGATTTTTTTACTTGAAATGCAAGGAGAGAGCAAAGCAATCACAGTTCCTTGTGAAAGTGAAGCAATAGCTAACTTGGATTGGAAAGGATCTTTTTAAAATAAGGAGGCAGAAATGTAGCAGTTGCCTTTAACCTTGTATTCTCTCTCCATCTGTATCCAGACAGATTACTTTGCAGGAAGATTAGGACAAATGCTGAAGATAACATGGAACAATATTTGCAAACACAAAATTTCTGCTCATATTTCTACCAGTAACAGAAATCTTGTATTCAGATGTCAGCTACTTGAAAGATCTTCCTGCTTGCTTTCATCATAGATATTACACCTGAAAATTATTATATGTATAATTATAAAATAAACAGCCTGGTACCCCCTAGCCTCACAGCCATGGATCGCTCACAGTAACTGGTATTGGATGGCTACCTAGTTTTGGAGTAGAAAAGAGTTTACATGTGTGGACATGGGCCCTGCTGTGCTATAGACATCAGGGCCAGAAAACATTTTATTCAGTAATATCTACTGTACATCCCACACTTTAATTGTAAGCAGTGCAAAATATTTTTCCATTAGTCCAGAAGGCTAAAATAATTGTGTGAGCGTAGAGATCTATTTTTAATACCAGTATTTCAGATGCAAGTCTTACCTTGGCTGCTTACAGTTTGGCTTCCATAGTAAATTTCTGGATAAACATTAATTGTACCAAAATAAAGACTGTGCTGTAAAAAGTTGTAAAATACTGAATTTTAGAAGTATGAATGTTAGTGCTATCATTTATTTGAACAAAACATGCTATAAATTAATTTAAAATAATGCCATTTTTGTTAGGTTACAAGTGGTATACCACACTAAACGTGTGAAAACTGACTGGTTCCTTTAAGTTTTTTATCCTGTAACTAACAAATAGATATCAGTAGAGTATTGTTGTGGGTTGATCTGAGCTGCCTGCCAGACACCCATCCAGCCACTCTCTTCCCCCTCCTCAACAAGACAGGGGAGAAAATAAAAATCTTATGTGTCAAAATAAAGACAGAAAGATCACTTAACAATTACCATCACAGTCAAAACAGACTCCATTAATTTCATTTATTGCCAACTAAAAACAAATTGGATAGTGAGAAACAAAGACAAAATGAAAACACCAACCCCCACCCTTTTTCCCCCAACATATTTATTTCATTCTGACTCTTCTACTTCCCCCTGCCCCGAGTGGCACAAGAAGATGGGGAATGGGGCTTGTGGCCAGTCCATAGCAGCTCTTCTCTGCCACTCCTTCCTCCTCATGCCTTCCCCCTGCTCCAGCATAGCTCCTCACCACGGGCTGATGTCCTTCAGGAAAACCTTGCTCCAGTGTGGGAGCAGATATGACAGCACCAGCTGCAGTTCCTGTCAGGAGGAACTCTGGTGTAGGTCCTTCCCACCGGCTGCAGTTCCTTCAGGGAATATCTGCCTGCTGTAGGGCTGTGTCCTCTACAGGCTGCACTGTGGATATCTGCTCTGGCATGGTGCTCTCCATGGGCTGCACTGTGGATATCTGCTCTGGCACGGTGCTCTCCATGGTCTGCACTGTGAATATCTGCTCTGGCATGGTGCTCTCCACGGGCTGCAGGGAATACCTGTTCTGGTGCCTGGAGTGCCTCCCTCCCTTCCTCCTCTAATGTTGTTGTTCCCTCTGCCATTTCTCGCTTTTTTCTGTTTGCTCCTCCTCTGCCCATGTGGTGTTCTCTGCCCTTTTCTAAGTACACTCTCCCGAGGCCCTGCCATGGTGGCCGAGGGTCTCCGCTGTGCCCTGGTGGGTTGACTGGAGCCAGCTGGAACCAGCTGTGTCTGGCTCTGGGCAGCCCCGGCCTCTCCTCACAGGGCCCGTCCCGCAGCCCCTCACTGACAATGGCTGGGCACAGACCCCTGATGCAAGTATGTATGGTGTTAAAAGGAAATTAAGCAATTCCTTTTTTAAAAAAAATATATTTAAGGATAATATTCATAATCACCAATAAGGTGGTGAGGAAGAAGTTGAATTGATGGAAGTAGTCTGAAAAGTGTACAGTGATAAAACCGCGATGAATGTGATTTACTTGTGTCACAATAAACTTGACAGTAAGAGAATTCAGTATTTTCTGTTTAGACATACTCTCTATTATGTCTTAATGGACAGATGTGTTAATTGAAGTTAAATTTCTTGGACACAAGTTACACAGATTGTGTGGCGATTCTGATCCACTTTTGCTAACACAGTCTTAGAGATTTTGAAGATTCTCCACATGTTCTATTTGCAAACTGAACATGATTTCGGAATGGCATGTTTCTGCTGTGCATAGAGGATAGAAGCACATGGGAACCGAAATTTTGAACCAAAAGTTCTGAGCTGAAGATGGAAACTTATTTTTGCTGTTCTCGATTTCATAGTTTGGGGTTTTTTCCCCTACTTGTCTTGCTGGTCTGTTACAGCCATGGCAGTGAAGACACAAACTTGAAGAAAATTGCTTTGAGTCTGCAAAGTGTGTCAGACTTGACAGCCGATCACAATGAATCTGAACATGTGAAGGTGGCAGCCATTCCCCTTGCACTGAACTGCAGTATTAATCCAGACTTGAGTCCAGGAAAATGCATAAAAACACCTCAACAAACTCCGGAGACAGGAAATCCGCAGCTCCTGAAAACCAATTTGAAGTTACTAGTTTCAGCATAAACTTCAGAAACTGGCCAGCAGACTGTTAAGGCAAAAATGTTATCTAAAGTTTCAGCTTTCCAATTCAAAGTTGATAGCTTCAGTCAATGGAGACAAGTAATCAATTATCTGCCTTATATAATGATGGACTATCAGAAACTTTCTTCAAACTATTACTGAACCATGTTAAAACATGACATTGCTAATGAACGCAGTGTGAATGATTTGAAAGAGCTGTTGCTTGCAGAGAGCAAGGATATCTCCCTTGCCCAATGTACATAAATTTCAGCATTATTTATTTTGCATGTGGCTGTGGAATACATTGAAAGGTCAATATCAGAGTTACAGCAAAACAAAAGTAAGTATCTTCGCACTGTAGTAGTTTAAGATAGGCTTCAACCATGTGATTGTATAATCGGGGAAAATACTATAACTTTTAGTAGGAATTTTCATAATATTTAAATGCTTTTTATATATTAATGGATAATTTGCTTGCACATGTATATAGTGCAAGTTTTTGTTTTCTATAGGTGTGCATATATATGATATACCTGAGCATAATCTAAAGCAGGGTCAGACTTTAAAGGTATTTCAGCAATAGGATATCTGTCTCTAAAGGATTAGGTACTAGTCATGCAGACAGTTTTGTGTCACAGTGCAAACGGAAGCCATCTCATTTGACTCTCAGCTTGGGGACTGTCCGTCCAGCACTATCTGTTTTTCTGTCTGTAGGAGCTTCTTAACACCCATCTAGGATGTGTAACACCTGTTACGGATTTATATGAGGGCAGTTGGTAGAAATAAGAAAACCAACCGTCACACTGAATTTCACTCCACTTGAAATGTGATGTAATAAATGCACAGATCAAACTATACATGCAAAACCACACTGAACAAGACCACCCAAATGCTAAAGTTACAGTAAAGAAAAAAAACAACAATCTGAACTCCTCGTAGGCATTTGCACAATCAGCACAGTAATCTTAATCTATAATCCTCATGTGATGCAATCATGCTAGGTCATCTCATTCCAGCTATAGTTTGGGTGTGTTCTTATTAATTCTAACTGATAATTGAAGCGAAAAAACCCAAACTGGGTAAAAAATATCAGACTGTGAATATTAAAGTTTTCCCACTTCAATGAACTTAAGAGTTTTCAGAAATTGGTGAATAATTTGAGGAAGTTATTCTGAAGAAAACAAATATATTTTGTTAGTGGTAGAGCCTTTTTTTTTTTTTTTTTTTTATGTCTGACACACACAAATATGTTTCTAACTAAATGGGAAATTCCACTTGTCCCACCAGCTCATTCCCTTGCCTTCCTTGAGGAACAGTGGATATCAGTTACAAGAGAGCATTAGACAACAGCTCAGAGAGGAAAGGTAAGTGTGCACTGACAGCTATCCAGAGTTCAGTTTGTGTGTGTGAGAGCAGGGCACGTGGCAAAAGGCTTTTGGATCAGTGCCAGCTATGTTCTAAATCTTTTTTGTTCACATGCTGCCTGTCACTGCATTAAGTATATTACTGATAGTTTTCTGAATTAAAAAAAAAAAAAGGATTGTTTGGAACATTACTTAATAAAACAGTCAAGGACAGAACCAAAGGTATACACTATGGCATATTCCTGCCCTGAAAATAATGGTTTCCTTTGTGAAATATAGCTTGAATAAGCTAAACCTTATATAAGATGGTTATGTTATAAAACAGTATGTGGAATCAAATTACTTTCCTGTTACGTTGAGTTGGAATCACTGATTTTGCAATCTGTGTTCGGTATTAAGAGCCACGCAAAATACTCAGTTGTGCCAGGGAGGATATGAAGAGATTAGCGAGACCAATATATCACAGACTAACCTCTTTGCTCTGCACATTCACAGGGACACAGGAAATCCTCGTTCTACTGCTACCTGGAGACACTAGATATGAAGATAAAAAAATCAAGCTTGCAAGGAAATCTGAAGTTTAAGGTAAGCAATTATTTTATTAGTTATAATTTTTCATGTTGAGCACCTTTTCCATATTGAATTATGACTGTAAGTACCACTTATAATTTAAAAAAAAAATAACCTCAGGAGCTGAGCTGTTACTAGTAGCAGCTAACTCACCTTTTGTTTTAAATTTCCTTAGTGGAATTCCTAAGTGATAGTACTGTTGATCCCAACTTTATTTAATTTATGGTAAGAAAGATACTTTTAGCAAATAGGTAAAAATTAGTGTACTGCTAGGAGCTGCTTATTCCTTGAAAAATATCAGAAGTCTGTGGAGGTACATAAAAATCCCATGCTAGAAAACAGATAAGCAACATAAACACTTTTTATCTCATAGTGGGGAATAAGACTACAAGACATTGTAGTCTTATATAACATAATCTCTCATTATAATTAATTGTTTTATAAAATAGATTAGTAGTAGACAATAAGTTAAAATTAAACACTGTACGTCTTTTTTGTTTGTCCTGATGGGAGCTATTATCAGCTACATTACTTTCCCAGTATTTTCAAAATGTATACTAAATTTTTAGGATTATGCTAAAATTTCTATTTCTTGTGTGGATTATCTTTTTCTGGCTGTGTTCTGTAACAGTGGGATCAGCAGTTCTCTGAGGGGTTTTAGAGCATCATGAGTACTAGCTATACACAAACAAACTGTAACTTCACACTATGGAGAGAGTGATGTTTCTTGGAGGTGTTCATGAACAGCGAAATATTTGATTTTCAAATTTTACCTGAGAAATGGGAAAGAAAGAAGGAACAATTACCAGCACAAATAAGGATGGGAATAAAAACTGAAGAAAAATGTCTACTTCAACCCTACTATTGCAGTCTTAACTGTTGTGTAACATTCTCTGTAACTGTACATAGAAGGGTGCTATCCAATTACTAAATGCTACATGCCAGTCATATTGCCAAATGCTGCCGTTTTGCACTGCCGAAGTTTCATGTACTTGGGAAAAATGGTCTTAAAATTATTGTCGAGCAAGTTATTTTGATCTTTTGGGAAGTACTGCGAGCCTTGTTGCTGAAGATATTTACTAATTCTAGAAATTTCTACTATCTTGAAAACATCTGGTGAAGAAGTATTTCATTTGCCATTGATTGTATCCGTTAAGTAGTGAATTTGTACCACAAATTCAATTTTGATCAAAATTTATTAAAGACACCAATCCTTAGACTATTTGTAATTAATTTACAAAAAATATTCTTAAATGTAAATATAAAATGAGAGTTCTTAAATAAAAATCAATAAAAGCTGAGTGACAACAGTAGGAGTTTGGAATTGAACAGGTCTTTGAAACTCTTATTTTAATGTTATATACAAGCCTGTTGAATCTATAAGGGAAATTTATGCTTATGCCTACAGTGCTTTGGCCAAGAACATTAATTTTTAGTTATTGCTTTTCTGTGTGCAATTTTTTTTTTCCTTCTGATCAAGCTTCCTGTGGTTTTCATTGGTACATATAGGAAATTTGAGAATGAGAATAGATAACCTCTCAGTTGATGTCCTAGGCAGCTTAGGGCAAGCAATGTAACAAATAAGGCAAGGTACTAGTCCTCTTGTATTTGGCTCATCCCCATGGTAGCAGAGAAAACATTTCTATCAGCTGAATAATAGCTTTACCAGTGGCAGGTGAGTAAGGGACTCCTCCTTTTGCAGAGGAGTTAGGGAGGAACTTAGTTGAGAAGGGATTTGAAAAAATAAAATAAAATAAAATAAAATAAAATAATGTAGCTAAACCTTAGGGGATCACCAAGTCAGGGTCATGGAAAGCTAAGAAGATACAGAAACATCTGTAAGTTCAAACCTGAGACTACTAGCAGTTGTTGAGTTGAGTTTTGATTTGCTGCTCTGGAGTTGTTTCTGGAAGGAGATATCTTTAACAAATGTGGAATCTTGGCTATGATGCAGATTTCCTTAATTTAAGGTCCAAGGTGCATAGTTAATAGAAAAAATGTCTGTACTAGAATTTTTCTATGAAATCTTGGTAAATAAATGAAACTGGGAGAGGGTTACCTCTTTAACACAGAGGAAAATATTTAAATTTATAGAGCTCTTCTTCCATTACGTTTTTGCTGCAGGCAAATTCAGAAATTATCCTACTGGAAGGCCTAAAAAGCTTCTAGATCATGTTTTACAAAGACGACTCTTAGATTTAAAATTCTCTTTTCTAGGTCAACAGGAAGAATGTGAAGGAAAGGAGAGAACATCCATTTATTTAGCATAGACCCTGTAGGTGCGTATTTTCTCTAAATCTTTGCATGAATCCATTATTTTTATGATAAAATGTTTTAGTCTTCTCTACAGTCATAGGGCTATCAAAGAAGCTGTGGTAAAGGGCAAAACTGAGAACTCAGTAAGGTCACACCCCAGCTCTCCCACCAGAACCTGGCAGGAATACTCTGCTACTCTGATTCTCTCCTAGTCTCCTGATTCTTTTCGCTTGTATTTTTGCAAATGTAGTACAAGTGTTAAGGGAATTATAGATAGATGGAATGATGACTTGTAGATACTCCAGGGCAGGGGAGGAGGAGGGGTGAGATGAAAGAGGGGAGAGGATCTGTGTGGGAGGGAATATTTGCTTGTTTTAGCTGAAATTGTAGATTCATCTGTCTTCATGTCCTCAGAACTTCTTTGTGTGAATTAGTTCAAAAGACTAGGAACTGTTAAGAAACTTCACTAAATCTGCTAGAACTCTAAGCATCTCTGTGCTATATGAGTGAGTTCTGTTAAAGTGGAAATTCTGGTTCAGCGGGTGAGAACTGATCTGAGATGCTAAAATCTGTGTACGCAAGAGAAATAATAGTTAAATCCAAATGGATGAGGTTTATTTTAAACTAGATTAGTTTATAATAGTAATTCAAAACGCTTCATGCATTAGTTACATTTTCAGCTAGGTACTCTTCTTTATGTAACAGTCAGGCTGGTAACAGGAATGAGCTGGATATTTTTATTCACAGTGTGTTTGATGCTGTTCTGTAATCTAAGCTCTAAAGTGGCTGTATATTTCTTTGTTGTTGTTACTGCTTTGGGAAATCCTCTAGCTGAATTAGATCATAGGCATGCTTGTGACTTTGGTGCTATATTATTGTGAAATATCAAGATTTTTTAATGGCATTCCACTGAACTACTGGAATGCAGTGGAGTCTCCATCCTTGAAGGTATTCAAAAGCGGTCTGGATATGGTCCTGGGCAGCTAGCTCTAGGTGGCCCCGCTTGAGCAGAGGAGATGGAGGAGATGGTCTAGAGTTCCCTTCCAACCTCAGCCAGTCTGTCATTCTGTGATTCTGCAAATGTTCTAACAAACCTGTAAAAATAGTTTCTGCCACCTGTCCCATGAGTGGTTTGATCATTTTTTCAGAAGTAGTATTTGAAACAGTTCACATAGTCCTTTCCCTCCATGCCTCAAGCTGTTACAAAGATTTTTCTGTGAAGCTTAGGATGTATTCTTGATCTTAACTGCAGGGGTTATTTGCACTGGATGTATCAGCCAGGGACTTGTACTGTAAAGGAAGAGAGCATTTATAAGAAAAGTTTATAAACTTTACCTTTCATGAAGACAAACTGAGATTCACCTGAAGGCATGGGGACAAACTGACATTCACCTGAAGGCATGGGAACATCTAAATTTGAAGCAAGCTGGCGGTCTGGCTTCCCGTTTAGTTAAGGGAAGCTTGCACAAAGCAGGTTAACTTGCTTGCATGCAACTGGCCACATTTTTATTCTCCCTCCTTTTTGTTTTTCTGTGGTCTTGTTCCTCTTCAGCCTTGATCCTTTCTTTTCTTTGCTGTTGGTTTCCTTAAACATCCCATAATGCTTTGCATGTTGCCATAGTCCACCTCAAATATTCCATACTAAGTTTGTTTTCTTTCTCATAGCACTTATTATAATCTTGTCTTCATTCTTATAAATTATAAAGTTCTGGTTGAACCTCTTCAAAATTATGTCTGAGTGGTTCCATCGGTCGCCCATCCTTCAGTGACCTAAGAGTTCTGGGCCCCATTAATGTCTCCATTGTCTACTGATCATTAGAGTTTGTGTATCGGCATGTTCAGTTTATGACTTTTCCTACTTCTTGTCACTGTGTTTTATGCTGGATAATGTTAACCAAAAATCCTTACAAACCAAATTTCCTTGCACTTCCAGTGTCCTTAAAAAAATCCTAGGAATACTAGGAATGAAAAAGATCTACTTGAAAAATTTTAACTGTCTCCCACTTACCACTACAGTAGGGAAATTAAGAAAAAAACCACCAAACAACAACATGGACTTGATTAAGAAAGAAACCAACAACATCTTTACATCTTTATCTTCATCAGATTATTTTAAATTTGTAATTTGATCAGATTATGCATTGGGATATGTGATATAGCACTATGTATAATGGTGGAAAGCAAGAGCTTGAATTCCAGAATGAAGGTACATCTACACTAACTCACAAGGACGTAGTGAAAGTATCTATGACTTAGTGGTTTTGACTAGCTAATGAGCTAAGAATAAATAGCTAGTGACTTCTTCACGACAGCAGATTTATACAGTTTTCTTATCTAAATTAATATCTGTGTGTATATTAGGCAGTGTGGAATTAATTTGTGAATTGTGAATCATGGAAAATTGTGAGACACTTTTACGGACCTCATGGCTAGAGTATTCGAGTTTTGAAAATCTTAAAACCATTAATTACCACTGCTGTTAGAGTAAGAAGTGTCACTGTCACCATATAGCAGATAAGCAAGCCTCCTACACAAAGGTATGCAGTGATTAACTTCTAGTGGCTACCTACAGGTTTTCCCAAGGTATAATAAAGTCTCAAACAGCAGAAAGCCTTGGTTTCCTAAGCCATGGGTCACCTTTTAGGTTTAGCAACTTGATGAGGAAAAGCGGACTGCTGCACTGCCTGATGATACAAGCCATTGCAACATGCTCAATTACCTGAAGAAAGCAATACTGTAAGA
This sequence comes from Pterocles gutturalis, assembly GCF_000699245.1. Lineage (NCBI taxonomy): Eukaryota > Metazoa > Chordata > Aves > Pterocliformes > Pteroclidae > Pterocles > Pterocles gutturalis. The sequence goes on along the minus strand of NW_010100029.1, from coordinate 6,268 downwards.
GAGTTAGAAAAGTGTACTGAGTATAGTAAACTTGGGTTTTTGGAGTATACTGAATTTCATAGTAGTTTATTTCACGATAATGAAACTCTCGCACATAGGGAACAAATTATAAAAATGTTTTATTTTGTGAAATCACTAGATGTTTAATATGAGAAGCTATCTTTCTGAAATGGAGAATACCTACTGTGTTCCGGACATGAAAAAGATAACTGCTGGGCTAACTGCAACATTCAGTACTATTATCAATAGCAATCCTGAGAGAACGATCCTGAGAACCTCACTATTAACACTTACTGATGCAAACCCAATTGAATAAATGGAATACCTACTTTATTCTAATGTAATCTATCATAATTTGATGCTAGTGATATTTTTCCCTAGGTTCTTCTTAATTGGCTGCTTTTGCTCTTGAGTTGTAATAATCCCAGGTATTACTGTTACACCATGCAAGCAAATAAAAATTGAGCTCTTTGTGATGATACCACTATTAGTAGTTATCTACTCAGCTGCTGCTGGTAGATAAACTCAGATTAGAGAAAGCAACTGGAGAACAACAGGACAAAAGTACATATTGCTGTCATTGCAAGTGGTTTAAGATATAGGCTTTGAGATTAAGGGCTTTCTTGTCCCACTCTTCAGTTTAAGATGCAAATCACTATTTGTGTATTAGAAGCACTGATTGCAAATAAACATAAGATTTTTAACGTTGTGACTAATCTGTACTGTGGGAGTCCATATTGTGAGCGCTGATTGCAAATAAACATAAGATTTTTAACATTGTGACTAATCTATACTGTGGGAGTCCATATTGTGAGCATATCATCATTACTGTGCTGTAGGCAGTTGGCAGACCTTCTTGTTTTGTTTAAGCAAGCAAATCTGGTTGTGAGATTGCTGGGATAGCTTAGACAGGTGTCTGTGCACTGGCTATTCACTGGGATAAAGCGGATGTACTAGTCCTGTTTCGATTGGACTGATGATGATGAGGTGAAAATATCTGCAGGGGCTGTTCAGAGGTGATTTGTTTAACAATAAACAGAATACTGAAACATTAATAGTATTGTATCAGAGTACATGGTATCCCAAAACCCCAGACACTGAGGGACTCTGGAATACTGCAAATAATTCTGCACAGGGTGTTTTCTCTTACCTGGGAGTTTGTATGCTACATTCAGTCTTTATTTATGTTTTTTTTCCTTAAGTAAGTGTTTTTTACAGGATATTTGGAACAGGGTAACTCACTAGTCTCATGGTTTTTCAACCTGTCTGTACAAAGTGATGGAATAGAAAATTCTGTGTAGAGAGAGAAGAGTAATACGTATTTCAGTAGAAGAGAAATACACAGTGCTTTGCACGGTACCTTGTCATCATCCTTTACTAGTTGTTCTGGTGACTAGTAAGTCAGGTGAGACTGCAGATTCATTATGATCTTGAAGAATGCTTGCTGTGCAGCCTTTAGCCAAACTTGGGTTGGTACGTAATTAAGAATAGTTTTGATGCAGAATTTGTATTTGTGAGAGAGGAAGCCTTACTCTCCTGTGTTCTTGTTTTAGAGCATACAGCCATTTAGTGCAGACTGTGTATGCATTTGTTTCCACTCCTTAATAGGTATGTCATGCAACCTGCACCTGTGAGCTGCTACACTAGTGCACCAGTGGCACATACAGGTGCATATACAAATGTGTACTTTAAAGCATAATGTGCTTTTGGCTTCTGTGCTTATACAGGCATAATATGTCATATTTGAAATTATTACTTTCTAGGAGTTGCATGGCATTTTTCCAGAAAACAGATTTATACTCTTATTTCACCCTTTAAAAACTTAATAAGGTGTTTTTGCTTTTTTTTAATTGTATGAGTTCCATTCAGTATATTGATTCCTCATGATTTTACTGTGTCCCTCCCATTTAATTTCTGATGCAACGTGCTCACCTGCATTCTGAGATGGTGGATAGGAGAGGACAGCAAGCATAGTTGTGCAACTGACTGCACTATGGTATTACGTATTTTCCTTGATTTATATATATATAAATATATTTATCAAATGCACTGTTTTAACTGTCTGGAAAGAGCTATCATTAAGAGGCATTGCTTGTTCAGTACAGCAGATGTATGGAACTTGGATGCCATATTTCTTAAACTCCAAGTATCCTCCACAGTGTCTGTATCTCTGAAATGGGGTAGGTAAAAATAATAGGGGCATTGTAACATTTAGCTAGGTATTTGTACAAATCAGAATGTGAAATAATTAATGTGTAAAGTGTTATAAGTGTGTTTATGTAAATTCTAGGTCTTCCTTAACTTTACGTTCCTTTGTGGTACTGATCAGTACATCTTCTGTTAATTGTTAATGATTAACAGACCTTCCTCCTCCTTGGCTTTTTTCTAGGCATAATGCCAAGCATACTATTAAGATATAAGAGTTTTCCTTCCCCTCCCATTTTGCCAGCGCATGTGAAGGTGTTATTGACCTATTATTCCTTTCTTCTGATGATCTTAGCATTACTTTTTAAAATTCTATGTGCTAAATGGCTTTTTCTCTCCTTTAAAATGTAAAGAATACATCTATACTAAGTAGCCTACTGATGAGAAGATTGGATGTCTTCAGTGTTGTTAATCAGTAAATTAACTTCAAGCACTCATTTTAGCGCTGAAGATACACGCTTAACTGAGATTCACTTGTCCCAGATCAGATTCAGCATTGGCAAAAGATGGACTAATGTCCTTGTGCTGTGTCTGCCTACTCACCTCTAACTTGGACTGGCTCTTTTGGAGATATGATAGATCTAGTTTGCATACCTGCTCAGGCCCAGAAGAAAGTACTGTGTTACTGATGTAGTGCAGTCCCTAGTTTGAAGGAATTTACACCACTTCAAATGTACTATGCCCTTGTTTTGCAGGAATAATAATACCATGCATGGACTTAATGTTGTAAAATATGTAAATGTTTATAAATTGTGCTGATCTATTTTGGTTTCAAAAAGGTACAGTGAAAATTCTGTGAATGCTGTAAGCAAGCCCACAAAGGGCAGTTGAATTTGCCTCTGTTCGTGATAATCCTTTTTATAGTAGTAGTATAAGGGAAGGCAATGTGCTTCTATATCTCTGCCTCTAAATTTACACACAGGTCTAATCTGCAGAAACTTTTTAAAAGATTGTTTTATCTCTAAAACTTTTTAATCATATTTTAAATTGCTAGTGATTAAGAAAATACTTTTATTTTAAAATAAGGGTATCTAGCCTGACACCACCAAGTTGTCTCTTGCAAGTTTAACAGTACGACTTTTGAGAAAAAGGCTGATTCATTTGATTATTCTTCTTCCTTGCTACTACAGAATGTTATGCCTCATTAGTTGCTGAGTTTCACTGGTAACATCAAAACGAGAGAGGTGGTGTCACTTTTGGACAGACTGCAAAGTATATAGGGAGAAAGATGTGGAAATGATGGGATGT
>NW_010100029.1:0-2784 GCF_000699245.1 Pterocles gutturalis | reverse complement strand
GGGAAAACAAGCCTGCAGTAGGACTTATGGGACAGATAACTATTGATTTCATTCTGTTTCATAAGAAAAGGTAAATGTCACAGAACTGTGGAAAGAGGCAGTTTCCACAAGAATCCCTAAGATATTTGGAATCATAATAATTTTAAAGTGACATCCTTGGCTCCAGCAAAGCCAATATTGAACCTCCCACCAAAGGTAATTTCTCATCCTGCCCCTCCATTTGGGCTCAGCTTACTTCCTTAGGCATTATATGTCTCTTTCCTCCTATCTTCTATCTCAGGACATGTTAGCAATGAAATAGGAATAGTGTCTACAGTTTTGATCAGTAAGCACCAGCAGAAATGCTATTTCCACAGTCTTAATTGTTTTATTGAGTGAATTTAATGTGTTTTGATCTCAGTTGTTTTGTCTGCATCTATATCTGACATATGCCATCTGTTTTTAAACATAAGATGACTTCTAGGTCTGAGTCAAAAGCTCTAGTTACCTATTTGGTTTTGAATAAAGAAACATTGGGGGTCGGTTTGTTTAGAGAAATTGCATTTGGGAACTTAATAAAGTTCCAGACTACCCTGCTAAAGGACAGGAATACAATCCTCTATACAGAATATTTAAGTATATGTGTATATTTAAGTGCATATGAAAGCTTACATTAGTATGCATCAAAAAATCAAATACTTTCACTGATTAAATCCCTCTTTCCACATCTTTGTTGTGCATTTGCCTTCTTACATGCAGCAGCACTTTACACATCTATTCATATGTAAGTACACGATATTCACTTGCACTAAAGGAATAGGGAAGTGCATTTGCCTCCATCTAAACGCCTGAACTGAAATTTCTTTTTTTCACATGCCAAGTGAATCCACCTTTGTTCAGGTGTTGTGTGTCACCTCTTCCACAGGCCTGTCTGATGCCTTTACCTAGAACACCGTGTGAGTAGGCAACCCCTTACACTCACGTCATGCTACTCCATTTAGAGGATTTTCCCTCTGTGCTTTATCATGTTCTCTGCTGAGCTGTTCCTTTGATGTGCAACTTAAAGGCACTTGAGAGAAAAGTAGGAAGCCCCCAACTGCTACTTGTTTCATCATTCATTGTGAACCAGTACTGGAAAAAATCATCTTTGATTGTTATGATACAAGTGTACTATAAATATTTGGACAGCATCTTTATGTAGGTCATTTTGGGGGCTGATCCGCACACAGCGGTGTGTGGAGAAAAATAGTAATGGTGCTACTGCTACAGGAGGAGACAAGCAAGAACATCAAATGCTGTCACATCCCTGTAGCTAAAAACAACTGATTTTGTGAAGATCTAGCTGTTTAACAGACCCATTGGAATATTCAAAGTTTAGTAAGATCTCTAGGAAGGATTTGGGAAAAAAATTGTGCCCAAATCAGTGTGGCAGGAAAACTAGTGGCACAGGACACAGAACAGCTGAGGTACCTAGTGGGTCTTTGCCATGGCTTTTATGGGTAAGGTTTGTTGCCTAGTGTCCCAGGACCCTGAGCTGAACATCAGAGTATGTGGGAGCAAAGCTTGACCTGTAGTAGAGTAAGACTGATTTAGAGAGCACTTAAACCAGTTGGATATGCAGAAGCTAATGGGACTAGAATGGGTAGATTTAAGGGTGCTGAGGAAGCTGGCTGGGAAGGTTCCAGAGCAAATCTCCCTCTCGAAGCCTTGTCCAAGTAGATGAAGGACAAGAAGGTTATTGGAAACAAACAGCATGTGTTTACCCCAGGCAAATCTCACTCCATCAGGCTTTCAGCACAATCAGCTATAACATCCTTACTGCCAAATTAGTGAAAGCTGTACAGTGGGTGAAAAATAGACTGAACTGTCAGGCTCATATGGGTTGTAGTTAGTTGTTTCAAGTCCAGCTGGTGACATGTTATTAGTTACACCTTTCGCACTAATAATATTCAATGTCCCTGTTAATGATATAGCCAAAGGCATGGAATACACCCTCAGCAAGTCTGTGAATTATGCCAGTTTGTAGACCAGTAGATACATTGAAAGGCAGGTCTGCTGCTTTCAAGGCCCCTGACAGGCAGCAGGATGGGCTGGCAGGAACTTCATGAACTTGAACAAAGGCAAGTGCAGAGTCCCGTGTCTGGGAAGGAATAACTCCATGCACCAGGACAGGCTGGTTCAAAAGCAGCACTGCAGAAAAAGTTTTGGTGGGTGAGCAGGTGAAGACGTCTGAGCAGTATGTAGTTGTGATGGATGCCAGTGGCAGACAGGTTGTGTTACCTCAAGTGCTGCCAGCAGGTTAAAGGTGATTCTTCTGAATATATTCAGCTGTTGTGAGGCTGCATTAGGAGTACTGTGTCCAGTTTGGAGCTCACCAGTCCTGGAACAACATTGACATCCCGGAGCCAGTCATCATGAGGGTGGTCAAATACTGGGGTAAGGGCCCAGCGAGGCTGTGAAATCTCCATCCATAGAGACATTCAAAACTCATCTGTGCACATCCCTGAGCAACCTGCCCTCCTTGTCTCTGCTCTGAGGGGGTTCCTTGGGTGGGTGTCCTCCAGATGTGCCTTCCAGCCTCCCTTACTCCGTGCGTTGGGCAAGCCAGGCTCTGTCAAGCTTTGGCTGCTTGCGAGCACATCCTTCTTTGCAGAGGGAACTAGAGCGGTAGGCAGCACCCCCAGGTGCTCTCTTAAAACGGGCCAGCAGCGGGTGCACGGAGCCGCTCGGGCGGCAGCAGACCGAGGCGGCGAGAGGGGTCGGGGCTGTGCGCGGTGCCTTTAAAGGCCGGGATGCGGGGAGGGG
>NW_010100028.1:0-1944 GCF_000699245.1 Pterocles gutturalis | reverse complement strand
CAGAGAACGAGGGAAGTGGGTCCTCAATGACATAAGTGTTGCAGAGCTCTGAAATGAGCCGGGATCAGAGATGCTTTTCTAAACACTGCAGTTGCTCCCGATGATGATCTCCATGGTCGCTTTCCACGTGAGGGCTGAAATCTGCTGGTGAATCCTGACATTCCCAGATCCGCGGTGGGCCACACGCTTGATGACCCCCTTGCTTCCCCATTCTACCGACCGTGCAGCTCCCCCGTGATGTGGCAGATTGTTTGGAGGGATTGGTGTCAGGATATTTTAGGGAAGCCACTGCTGCCACTGCTGTGGACACAACCTCCCTGTGCACTGCGCACACCCCTTCCCTGGTCGGTGTCAGCACAGCGGCGCTGGAGCTCTCGGAGGGCTGCTGCAGGTGAAGATGGAGTGCCTGTTGCAGCAGCAGATGGACCTGCTGGGGTCTGCGGGGACAGAGCCATTCTGTCTGGCAGCATCGTCACCGCTGTCCTAATGAGAGCCCAGCACAGTGCCTGCCAGCGCCGCAGCACCGCGAGGCTTGGAGGGAGCACGGTGCAGGATCTGCTCACCATGAGCCTCTGCAGCTGTGGTCCAGGCTGTGGACCCAGTGGGACGTGGATCCCACAGGCTGCAGGGGCTCCAGCACCCTCCCCAGCATCGGCAGTCCACGGGCAGAGCTTGGCTCACACCAGGGCACCAGCGCCCGGCTTCGCTCCCGCTTCTCCTTGAGCAGCTTTGGAGGCTGGTTAATAGATTGCAGCAGAATGGCTCTGTTCTCATCAGCCCTCAAACTGCTTCATTAGTTAATAATTTACTCCAGATAAACTTGATTTGAGTGCTCCAGTGTGCAGGTCCAGCTGCCCCCCCCGGTACACCTGCCCCTCTGGAGAGCCGGGGCAGGGACGGGGACATGCTGGGGGACACGGGCACTCGCGCCCTGGCTGGCAGGGTTCCCCTGCTCTCACACTTTGCTTTGGAGTCGCAGACTTGCTCAGCAGAGCCAATTTCAGTGAACCTGGTTTCTCTAAAATACATTCACTTCAGTTGTGTTTTGTAGAAAGGGAGGGGAAAAAAAAAAAACCAACCCTAAATATTTTCCCTGGGATAAGTTCTCATGTTAGAGCCACGTCCCTTTCATGCTGTTGCACATGGGCTGATATTTAAAGCAGGGACTTATTGTATAACCCAGTGCCTGTGGGATTAAAAAAAAAATAAAAAAAATATAGTCTCCATGGAAATGGAGGCCATATCTTTTGAAAACTGTATCAGAGCTCTCTATCCTCTCCCCTTTATCATTGTATTTTAACCTACCAGCTGCATATTTAAGAGCAGAGCTTGCAAGATGATCTTACCCTTTTTTATTATTTTCCCTCATGTGTTAAGGGAGGGAATACTGACAGGGACAAGTGACAGCTCGCTAATTATTCCCTTACTGCCACTGCTGTTCTTGTTTTGGACGTGTTGCTCATTTTCCTCTGCTCTTCGCACTGAATAATGCATGGGTCCCTATCAGTATTCATGCGGTACCTTCGGGACCTGCCAGCCTAACTAGCTGATAACTGATTCAGTTTGTAACCGGTGCCTTTGGGAGTTGCAAGGAAAAGTAGCCAAGAACAAATTTAACACTTCTTTCTCATTGCCTCAGAACATCAAGGAGAGGTACAGGAGGACCGCGCATGAAATACATTTGTCGCCTGAAGCTGTTGGAGGCACCTAACGAAAGCCGGCGTGTTTACCCCGCCGCAGCGCAGCCCGTGGGGTCAGCGGGCGAGCCAGACGGGAGCCCCCGGGAGGGCGAGGGATCCGCTCTTTCCCAGCAGTTGTTCTCAGCAGATGCCCTCTCTAGGTTCTGCAGAGAGGTGCCAAGAAAAGCCACCCCGGAGCCATCTGTACTTGGAGCCGGGAGCAGCGCGAGCCTGGCGCGGGCACCGGGTGGGCTCGGGGCTCTCC
>NW_010100027.1:0-266 GCF_000699245.1 Pterocles gutturalis | reverse complement strand
GGAGTGGATGGGGTGGGGATGGGGGTGGGATTGGATGGGATGGGATTGGATGGGATGGGGATGGGATTGGATGGGATGGGGATGGGGATGGATGGGAGGGGATGGGATGGGACCAGACACCACCCCTCGGCCCCACGCACCGTGATGTACGGGTCACGCAGCTCCAGCCCGTAGAGGGTCCAGCTGCTGGATGCCAGGAAGGTGGCGACAGTCAGGGGGAAGGACAGGCACCGTGTCGACCTGCTCTGGACAATCTTCACCTGTGG